>NW_024114985.1:0-221351 GCF_003073215.2 Triticum urartu | reverse complement strand
TAGATCACTGAGATATGTTTAATTCCTTACAATAGTTTCGCCATATACATATGGTAATATATGGGAGGTACTAGCGAATGACTGTGGTTTAGTAAGAATATTGGTGTTAAGGTTTGTGATTCCCGAAGCATGCATGTATAGTCTGTCGTTATGCTAAGAAGTTGGAGCATGGGTTATTATTGTTTGTCTTATGAGTTGCGGTCGGGGACGAGCGATGGTCTTTTCCTACCAATCTATCCCCCTAGGGGCATGCGTAGTAGTAATTTTCTTCGAGGGCTAATAAACATTCGCAATAAGTCTACGAATTCCTTATGGCTAATGTGAGTCAATGGATTATACGCACCCTTACCTTTCCGCAATTTGCTAGCCTCTTCGGTACCATGCATTGCCCTTTCTCACCTTGAGAGTTGGTGCAACAAACTTCGCCAGTGCATCAAAAACCCGTGATATGATACGCTCTATCACACATTAGCCTCGTTATGTCTACCTCAAAAGAGCCACCATACCTACCTATTATGGTATTTCCATGCCATTCCGAGATATATTTCCATGCAATTTCCATCGTCATCATATACATGACTTGAGCATTCATTGTCATATTGCTTTGCAAGATCGTAAGATAGCTAGCATGATATTTTCACTACACTAGATCATTGCCCATCCTGGTACACTGCCAGAGGCATTCATATAGTCATACTTTGTTCTAAGTACCGAGTTGTAATTTTTTGAGTTGTAAGTAAATAGAAGTGTCATAGTCATCATTATTCATTATTAGAGCATTGTCCAAGTGAGGAAAGGATGATGGAGACTATGATTCCCCCACAAGTTAGGATGACACTCCGGACAAAATCAAAAATAAAAAAGGCCAAAAAGAGCCCAACAAAAAAATAAAAAAATTAAAAAGAAGAAAAAGAAGAAAAAATGATAGAAAAAGAGAGAAGGGGCAATGTTACTATCCTTTTCCACACTTGTGTTTCATAGTACCATGCTTTTCATATAGAGAGTCTCCTATGTTGTCACTTTCACATGCTAGTGGGAATTTTTCATTATAGAACTTCGCTTGTATATTCCAATGACGGGCTTCTCAAATGCCCGAGGTCTTCATGAGGAAGCAAGTTGGATGCACAACCACTTAGATTTCAGCTTGATCTTTCATACACTTATAGCTCTTAGTGCATTTGTTGCATGGCAATCCGTACTCCTCACATTGACATCAACTGATGGGCATCTCCATAGCCCATCGATTAGCCACGTCGATGTGAGACTTTCTTCCTTTTTTGTCTTCTCCATATCATATCTATCACGATACTCTATTTCATCCCTGGCTTGTGCTCATGTATTGCGTGGGGGTTGAAAAAGCTAAAGCACATTAAAAAGTATAAACCAATTGCTTGGCTTGTCAGAATGGTTGTACATGATAAATACTTTGTGTTAAGAAGATGCATCATGATAAGACTATATGATTTTGTAGGGACTAGCACATATGCCCATGCGTTGCAACGGGAAAAATTGATGTTTTGTGCAAGCATAATGTCCCACATCACCGGATTCACTATGAAGAACATGCTGCAAAAATGAACATAAAAAATATGATGCAATTTATCCATGTTCATACTTTCTTTGCCGGGCATAATCTCTCACTGATTTCATTTAAGTATAATCCTTTCTTTAATTACCATGGCGTCCTCACTCGTTTTAGTTGGGAGTCAAATCCTTCCTTCTCTAATTTAGCAGCCCCAACACATTGAAACCTACTAATCCTTCCTTTTATCCTATATTTTTACCTCAAGTCCTTCATTTAATTAGCCTCATCTATTTGAATATTCTATTTATTAAGACCACAATCTTTGTTTTAATTATTCCACCGGTTTACCCATAATTCTTTCTTTAATTAGCCACATCCACTTAAATATTTTATTTAAGCCCACAATCCTTCCTTTAATTAGCTTATTCGCTTAATTAGCTCACCCTCAACATGAGGACTGCCACTCATATATTTAGAGTGAGTTGGGATTAGTAAATATGAATGGCGCATAGGTCGTTGGTTGTTATATCGAAGATCCAGAGAGGAGGTCCTGTGTTCAATTCCAACAATGTTGATTTATTTTGACCCAATTATTTTTCGCGGTCTCTATGAAAGCCCATAAAAGGCCCAACAACATATAAGTACCTGGCCCAGGTGGCTTAGCCTGTGTATGATCAAACAAAAAGGACTAAACCAAACCAAGAATACCTATTCCCTTTAATAGTAGGTAGGGATAGCATTCTTTAGCATTGATATTTTGACAGACATGATTGTTTGTTGGGATGCCTGAGTATTGATGTCTTTATATCAAATTATAGATTATTACTTATAATCACTTGTGTCTTAATATTCATGCCATGATTAGATTATATGATCAAGATTATGCTAGGTAGCATTCCACATCAAAAATATCTTTTTTATCATTTACCTACTCGAGGGTGAGTAGGAATTAAGCTTGGGGATGCTGATACGTCTCCGTCATGTCTATAATTTTTATTTTTTCATGCCAATATTCTACAACTTTTACATACTTTTGGCAAAATTTTATAAATTTTTTTGGGACTAAAATATTGATCCAATGCCTAGTGTTAGTTCCTGTTTGTAGCACATTTTTCGTTTCATAGAAAATCCATATCAAACAAAGTCCAAACGCGACAAAACTTTACGGAGAATTATTTTGGAATATATGTGATTTTGGGGAAGAAGAATGAACGTGAGATGAGGCTTGTGGGGCCGACAAGCTCAAAGGGTGCGCCCCTATCGGTGCAACCAACCCTTGGTCCATTGCCTAGACTGTGCATAGGCCTAAGGACAAGTTTGCAGCACCCAAGATCAAACCAAACACGAAGGGATCAATTCTTTTAAGAATTAGAGAGGTGGTCAAGAAGACCAAGTCAAGCCTGATAGATAAGATGCAACTAAGGGAAAAACCTCCATTATCAGGCAGGCAAGCCTACGAGGTTGGGGTTACCCCGGAAGCAAGCCTCCAGATCGTCCCAGCAGGCCTACCGGAGCTTGCAGAGGCAAAGTACTCCACCGCACCACCTCACAGTGACGCACATCATTGATCAGTGTGGTGTCAAGCCCCTAAGTTACTAAGTGGCTGCTTCCTACCACATGGAAGCCACTTCCTACAGAAAATACCTCCAAATGACACCCGTCTTGAGACGTGTCGAGCAAGCATGCGCAAAGCTGGCCTTGCCGGGCACGCTGTGATGTGACACTGAGCGGCGCATTTAATGCGCTTTGTCCGCCTGCAGAGTTAGATATGATAGCACTGTTTGCTATCTAATCAGTATGTAAAGACTGATTTGCCACTGTGGTGACCCCTTTATCTATAAAAGGAGGCACATGGCAACCGTAGAGAGGATGGACCCTCGCATATTCATATGCGCGTAGCCACTCTCACCCCGAGGCTTCCCTGTTTGGCAAGAGCGCAGCGTTCTCCACCATTATCTACCATCAATCCACCAAAGCAGGAGTAGGATTGTACGCCTCACGGCGGCTGGGACCTGGGTAAAACTGACCGTGTGATCTCTGCCGTATTGTGTTACGCTTCTCCGCTCTTTGTGCGACGTGCCCATCCCCCCGTCGAACCAAAAGGGGCTCATGGCCCCATAGGTGTTTGTGATTTCCCACGACATCTTCTGCGCGCCAGGTAGCGAGAGGCACTTGCACGAACCTGACAGCGTAAGCAGTGCGTCACCTTCATCACCATTTTCGTCATCAACGGCTCCATCGACTATGGCGCCCAAAAAGAAGTCTGGTGCCGCAGCTCACCTGTCCACCTCGAAGGCCCCGCCGCCCGCGACCACCGACATCGTGGGGACTGCGGGGACGCATGGATTTGTGGACACTGTGGGAGACGTGGTTGACGCAGGCGGCGTTGTTACCGCCTCCCTCATGGTTGGGGCCAGAGCGGGAGGCATCGGAGAAGGACATTACCAACAACATCACGGCGACCATGCTCTGTGAGGTACGGGTAGAGAGATTATTCCTTCTATCCCTCCCTACCTAGCCGAGGGGCATAGCCATGGCGGTGACGATCCGCCCTAAGGCGAATCGCAATCCTCCGGCCGACCCCACCGCAGGAGCAGTCGCAGGACATGCACCGCCCCTGGAGCAAACTGGCCCGGCTAATGCTCCGAACGGGGTCATTGGTCCACACGCGCCACCACCTCATCACCACACCATCCAAGCAACTGGCTCCCGACGGCAGGAGCCTGGCACTGCCACTGTCGGCACTGTCAGGAGCTGGGTGACTCTGCGATCTACATCATCCTCAACTATGCCAAGTACCGCCTCGGAGGCCATGGCGCGAGCCCATCTATTGCTAAGATTTCCACCAGCAGTTGATCAGATGGATGAGTGGAGAGCCACCATTCAGAGCCTGATTGGCTTTGCCGAGGCTGGGGGCTCACAGCGAGCTGGCCCGCCACAGCCTCCCCAGACGACGATGGCGGCCCATGCTGCTGGTCGTGCAGAAGGGGCCACGCCCATGGTGCAATTCCCATTACGACAACCAGCACAAGGGCCACGCGACCAAGAGCTTGGTGATCTCTCAATGGCTTCATCCGATCCTCAAGCACGTCAAGGCCGACGGCGATCCTTGGATGACAGGCAGATGGAGGGTGCACGCGTGACCATCGAGCGACGCCGCGACAACCACCACCAGTCCAATGGGCGCGATGGCCCAGCCGTCGAAGAGCCTGTGCTCGGCGGGGCCGGGTACCTCCCTTTCGAGGCTGGGTTCCATGCCTTCACCCGTGAGCTATGGCAAGTCCGTTGGCCGTCCGCTCGCACGTTTAAGCCAAAGATACCAGAGAAGTATGATAGGAGACTGAACCCGACAGAGTTCTTGAGCATCTACACCATCGTTGTTCAAGCTGCCAGGGGAAGAGATGAGAAGGTTATTGCCAACTACTTCCCTTTGGCACTCAAGCCAAATGTGAGGTCTTGGCTGATGCACCTGCCAGAGAACTCCATCTCGACCTGGGCTGACATGTGCAATGAGTTCGTTGGCGCCTTCATGGGCTGCCATCAAGAACCAGGGCGGGCCAGTGATTTGCAGCTTCTCCCATAGAAGGAAGGAGAGACTCTACAGAAGTACATGTAGAGGTTTAGCCGAGTCCACAGAAATATTCCAGATACCCACTCGGCAGCTGTGATAGCTGCATTCCAGTCCAACATGTGCAACCGTCGGATATGTTCCAAGATGAATGCTCGGTTGCCCAAGATTGTGAAGGTGCTTTACACCTTGGTGGAAGTGTGCTCGGGTGGAGGAGGGGAGGAAACTCCCTGGAGAAGAAGATGGCATCGACATCGACTCTGAGGATGACGACAACGCCACCAGTCAGAAGAAGAAGAACAAGAAGCGCAACAAGAGGCACAAAGATAAAGCAGTGATGATCGTTGTGGGACCGGGCATGCCTAGTAACGGCAAGAAGGCTAAGGCTGAAGCTCCCGGCAAGGAAGTTATCGCGTGCACTGATTACCGGGAGGCTGCATCTACCGAGAAGGCTGGGAAAGGTGATGGTTCGTACTGCAAGATTCATCGGACCAAGGGCCACGATCTCTAGGAATGTCGTCAGGTTGAACACCTCATCAAGAAGCAGAGGGCTGAGTATGACAAGCGTGATAAGGAAAAAGGTCAGAATGGCACTAGCGGGAAGGGCCGAGGCAGTGAAGCAAATCGCCTTGGCAAGGCTCCTCGGAACCAAGGAAAACCCGCCAGGGGCCGAGATAAGGAGGATTGAATGATGAAAGTGATGGAGGGGATGAAGAGGAAACCAGCGAGCAGGAATTCCAGAAGGCCACTGACGCCCTGTGCATTGACGGGGGGTGCATCTCTGCACTCCTCTCATCGCCAACTTAAACAGTGGGCGCGTGAGGTCAATGTCGTGGAGCCAATGGCGGATTCTCGGAAGCCGCTCAAGTGGTCGTGCATGCCCATCATCTTTGACGAAGAGGACCACCTTGACCGCACCACCGCGGTAGGGTGCTTGCCGCTATTGGTCTCACCAACGATCCGCAACCTCAAAGTCACAAAGATGTTGGTTGACGGCGGGGCCGGGTTGAATCCGATTTCCCCAAAGGTCATCAGCAAACTTCAGATAGCAGAGGAAGAGCTCAAGGTCATGGGCACGTTTCAAGGAATAAACCCCGTCAGGAGTTGTCATAAAGGAAAGATCACGTTGCTAGTGACGTTTGGGGGAGAGTTGAATTACCGGACTGAGAAGGTTGTGTTTGATGTGGTCGACCTCCCCCTGCCGTAAAATGGAATCCTTGGACGCCCAGCTCTGGCAAAATTCATGGCGGCATTCCACTATGCCTACAACACCTTGAAGATACCAGGGCCGGTGGGCGTCATTTCCATTCCGTTGAATGAGAAGGTCGCAATTATTTGCGTGGATAAGATGTACCGGGACGCATTTATGACAGAGGCTGCTGAAGCCGCAGTTCCCGCCAAGGAAAGCAAAGGAAAGAAGAAGGCTTGCAGGGACGCCAGCAAGGAATCCGGGAAGCGTACCTCTTCGAAGTATCACTAAAAAAAAGACACACCCGTGACATTTTGGACCGAACGAATTTTTTCCTGTCATGCTCATGACACTTCTATGATGATAATTGTGACAAAACCCGATATCATTATAGATGTGGTGGGCTCCTATTTCTATGACAAAAAAATCATGACAAAAAATGGGCTTTTCTTCCTGGGTGGACCAAAGATGCAGCTGCATGACATTATTTGGGCCATCAATGACGGAAAAAAATGTGGTAGAAGCGAGGGCGAGGAAAATATCGGGGAGTTCCCGGTTATGGTGGGTGGTCGGGGCCGAGCGATGCGCGTTTTTCTCTTAGAGGTACGCACGTGGGTGCGAGGCGTTGGGCTCTAACTGAACCCAAGCGAGGCATTTGCCTACTGAACTAGAGCAATTGCACTGTCAGGCTATGTGTTACTGAACCTGAGCGATCGATCAATTTGGCTGTTAACTGAACCCGATCGAGGAATTCCTTCTTTACTGCTGCTAACTGAAGCCGATCGAATCTGTTTCCTATTGTTGAACAACGAGCGTTGTTAGTTCCTGGTGGGGGTTAGATGAACAGGACCCCGTGGTAGTAGAGGTTGTTGCCGCTAGATGAACAGGACCCCGATCGAGTCGGTTGGGGGTGGATGAACAGGACCCCGTGGAGGGTTGGATGAACAAGACCCCGTGGAGGGCTGGTTAAACAGTAGCCGGTGGAGGGCTGGATGAACAGTGGATAGTGGAGGGGTGGTTGAACAGGATCCCGTGGGGAGGGCTAGTTGAATAGTAGCTGGTGGAGGCTGGATGAACTGCACCCCATGGCGAATAGTAGCTGGTGGAGGCTAGAGGTAGTTGACGGTGAATGAACAATAGCTGGTGGAGGCTGGAGGAAGTCGACGGTGGATGAATAGTAGCCCGTGGAGGCTGGAGCAGACAGTAGACGATGGATGAACATTAGCCCGTGGAGTCCCGTTTTGCGGTACGCCACACCCCTCTCGATGAACAGGAACCCCATTTCGACCGTATATGCGCTCCTACACAAGTCCTTTTCCTCCGTTTTGCAGTACGACACACCCCTCCCGATCAACAACACCCTGTTTCGACCATAGGAGCTCTAATACAAGTCTGTTTCCTCCATTTTACAGTACGCCAGACCCTTCCCGATGAATAGGACCCCGTTTCGACCGTGCGCTGTCAAACACAAGGCCGTTTTCCTTTGTTTTGCGGTATGCTAGACCCCGTTCCGGTTGTTCCGTCCAAGCCAGTAGGCTCCCATTGAACATGACCCATTCGGACCCAGTATGTTGCCTCCTGATGAACAGGACGCGTTCCGACCCAGTAACTTGGCTCCCGGTGACCACAACATTGTTTCCTCCGTTCCAACCCAGCCGGTTGGCTGCCGATGAACATGATGCCATTGTTGCCCTCCGCTGCCTCTCCATGTACATGTGCCCTGGCTATACGTATGCGCAAGTAGGCGTTCGAGACCCCGCCCGTATGTACGTACATGTACACGATATGGACGGGCCTACCTAAACAACTACCTCTCCTTACTGGGCCACGGTTCATCATGGCAGAAAGACCATTGGGCCAACATGTATGTACACGTTTGCGACCAGAATGACAATGCTACGTAGCTTCGACCGGGTGGGTCCCGACTGTCAGGGAGGATAAGGAGGCACTTCCTTGCGTGCGAAGATGTAGCTGGTGGATCCGAGCTGATAGGGGGAGGATTCTTTTTTTGGGCGTAATATGGAGGCACTTCCTTGCGTGCAAAGATGTAGCTGGTGGGTCCATTTGTCATCCTCACTGCGTACAGTCCTCTTGCTTGCAAATATGGAGGCACTTCATTGACCACGCCACGCGGACAGCACCAGGCGATGGACGACGGTGAGGCAGGGAACGACCTAGAGCATGGGAACATGCGGAGGGTAGTACGATGGTTGACTGGTTCGGCCGCCGTGTGAGGCAGTCGTCGCCGTAGAATAACATGGGGTATGGGTGAGTAGAGGGATGGCCTAGCCAGCGGTGGGAGTAGTAGGGGCGGTGAGGCCTCCACAGTAGCACAGCCGGCCACAGGAGGCAGGAGCATGCGGTGGTTTGGACGGCTGGAGCAAGAAAATCAGAGGTTGAAGAAGTAGGACGACCGTTGGATGTTAACAATCCAACGGTCACTTGTGATAGAATTCTTTGTTGACTAAGTTGACAAATCCTCCGTACGCATCAACTTAGTAGGGCCACAAGTCAGGCTCCAAATCTGGTGGGCCCCAACCGTCATGGGGAGCACTCGTTTTTTCTCTTAATAAGGAGGCACTTCCTTCCGTGCGAAGATATAGCTGGTAGGTCCCAGCTGTCATTGTGAGTATTCATTCTTTTTGGCGTAATAAGGAGGTACTTGCTTGCGTGCGGCCATGGACCATGTGGGTCCCAACTGTCAGCCTCTTCATGTACATGCCTCTTCCGATGTTGTTGTTTGTTGATAACATTGACCACGCCGTGCCGAGAACATCAGCGCGATGGACGACGGCGAGACCCAGGAAGAGAATGGCCTGGAGGCGGCGAAGCCACAACAGTGGAGCGATGTGGGTGAGTAGAGGGATGAGCTAGCCAGCGGTGGGAGTAGTAGGGGGTGGTGAGGCCTGCGCGGCAGCACAGCCGGCCATGGGAGGCGGGAGCAGGCGGTCCTGCTGGCCATGGATTTGGCGGCTGGAGCAAGAAGATCAGAGATTGATGAAGCACGATGGTTGTTGGATTGACATCCAACGGTTACGTCTGCTAGAATTGTTTGTTGACGTATATAATAATTAAAAAAATCTTGCATACGCATCAACTTAATAGGCCCACAGGTCATATTCCCTATTTTTTTAATAATTTACAGCTCATTGCAACTTCTTATGCAATTTATTGTAGTCCTTTTTTGTTGACCAGGGCTATGGTTCAAAATTTCAACGAAATTTCGCATATTTCTGTGGGGTCCAAACTATTTTTAATACCGAAATGTCGAGCCGGATTTAAAGTACTTTGAAGATATATTTAAATTAGGTTAAAGCCAGTGAAATTGGAATCTGAAAGTGTGAAAAATTCAGAAATTATAAAGTAATTACAAATTTGTCATCTATTTTTTATATTTACAGCCCATTTCATATTACTTTCAAGATTTGCAGCCATCTTGAAAGAGTTGCAACCCATCAGGGCGTACAAAAATAAGTAGGCTTGGATTGGGTATTCTTTAGAAAAAATAAACTGGGCTCATTTTCACAAAGAAAAAATAGCTGAGCTGGTCATGTGGTGAACGTAAAATATAGGACTAGACGGGCCACAGCCCAATTGAAACCCTGCTCCGTCTCAACAATAACAAAAAAATACTGCTCGAGCAGCTACGCCCTATGTGTCAGCCGATCTTGTGTTGTTCTCTTGTCTATTGACTATATATGCTGACAATGTCGTGCGTCCCAGATGTTCGGAAACCACTAGGAGGAAGCATTTTCTTTTCCTGTACGCTGAAAATGGAGTATATATATATAAATGAGGCACTTCCTTGCGTATGGCCATGGACATGGTGGGCCCCTACTATCATCTTCTCCACGTATAGTCCTCTCCCAATTCCTCTTGTTTGTTGACCATGTTGATAACGCGAGAGGGCGGCGCCACGGCGAGCGCACCAAAGCACGCGGAGGACGACGACGAGGCCTCGAACGTCGGCGTTAACAATTTAAGAGACGGTGGGGCAGCGATGCGTGCGCTGAGGCGTAGCCAGCTGTGGGAGGTGGAAGCAGGAGGCCCCGCCGGCACTGGTTTGATTTTGGTGGATAGAGGAAGACAGACAAAACGATAGACTATAAAAGAAGCGTGCATACTTAACAACCTTAACTGAAACCAGCAGGGGCACTTAACAACCATAGCTGAAAGCAGTATTAGTACTTATATAGGTTCAACCGTATAAAGCACGCCTCAAACAGTCCTATTCTCCAAGATGGGCGGGCCTTCATTATTTGAGACCACCGATGAATAAGTATCTTTTCACCTCCAAGGGGAATGGAGTAGGTCGACATAAACATCAAGTTGTGACCAAGCGCAAGTCTGACCCGACCATGGTCAGGCATCTGTATAGGAACAATAGAACTGGGCAATTTCTGTTTCAAGAAGATCAGAGTTGTAAAACTGTGTATAAGAAAGAGTTTATGAACAACATATATAACAGAAAACAACTTGACATAGTTCGACCTGTTCAATGTGTGCAGCAGTGGCACACATACCCCACGTGGCCTTCCACCATTGAAACGCCCCACAAGGACTCAAGACGATCTATAAAGTGTAGGAACTTGTGGATGTCGTCCCAGTCAACTTCAGTGCCATCAGTAACAGTCAAGTTCTTATAGAATAACAAATGAGTAGCCTGCTTAACTTTGAAATAACCTACACATGCCACCAATTATAAGAAATATTAGTTAGAAGTAGCATCTTCGTGAGAGATTCATTGCTATTCTAAAGTTAAATTGTGATTAGTTAAACAAAATAGGTGGATTAAGAAGTAATCGAGGCAACAAGCAAGTACCAGATACAAAACTAACATGGATGAATAATTGGAATGACGTCGGGGTGGAAGATCATAGTGAAGATCAGACCAGGTTCTGCTATTTCCATCAACATTCGTGCGCCAACTTTCAGTCCATAACACTTGAGAAAGTTTATCCAAGTTCGACAATGAAAATGGCAGTGATCTTCTTGCTTCATGAACCCAACTCGGAACTTATATCCATGGCTTGTCTTCAATGTGACCATTAAACCGGTATATTCAGTTATGGCAAGGACGACCATCTTGAGTACATGTGTTCTGGCAGAGCAAGGAATGCACTGCAAGAAAAATAATATGAGAACACAATGTATTCCCTATCGAAATCTAGAAATAATTTCCTCCTTCATGTCAGTGTTGACCATGGTACTAGTACCTTTTATCCAAATATAGCAATCCAAATTTTGAAATTAGTCGACAGCATGTTCAAAAAACCCCACCCTCCCAGTCAGAAAAGAGGATTCTAGGAACATACTGTGCGTGTTTTAAAATCCTGTGTTAGGATGAGAAGGAACAATTGTGGCATCTCGCCGAGGGCGCAGAAACCTGTAGGTTCCTCGCACTTTGGGCACTGCAAATGAAACACACTAGATTCAGTAGGAAGAAAAAGGCATCAACGGCGGCGGCTGCCAGCCTAGGACTACACGCAACTAAGGGACTTGGATTTATCGGGGATGGATGAAGAATTCGTACCTGGTTCTCCATGAGAAAACTATATGCAATCGCCAAGAGGGGTTTTTCTCTGAACAAGCAGACGAGGGAGAAGGGGTTTCAGGCCTAGTGAAATATTGCTGCTTCGTCTGTCCAGCTTACTGCTAAAGTTGGAAAGGTTGGGCTTTTGTGATTTGACGGCTCATTGGGCATTACTGCGGTGCTACGACCAGGGTGAGTCTACCATGCAATTGTGCACTCTAATTTGGTGCATGGCATGTGGACCCCGTTGCCGGAGGCCCCACATATCAGCGAAAGGAAGTAGAAAGGTAGGAGTAACTAGTTACACATAAATATATTTTTGACACAGAGATACTCCCTCTGTAAAGAAATATAAAAATATTTTATATCACAACTTTATACATAAGAAAAATCAACAGGAATATATATAACATAATATTGGGGGTTCAGCTGAGAATATAATACTCAAACAGGCTCATGGTTCTGGACTTTGGGCCACAGGCCCATGGGCATGCATGTTTGGCTGGCCATGTGTTCTACCTCGGTGCTTTTCACATTGCAAGTGATCGGTACGACACTGGTTTTACATGCTGTCGCAAGGCAAATACAGAAAATTGAGTAAAGCACAACAGCTGTCAGAATGAAATCGAACGACAGTTCCTAACCAGGAATCAGAGTTGCAATTCTATCAACGATATCCTACATGATAAATAATACTGTCATACTACTTATACACACAAGACACTTGTTTCACCATGCCATATTATTACATCAAAATCTCAAGGAGGATAGATCAGTTCGGCAGTTAGGTGTTGCTACTAAAGAATTTCAATGTTGATTTGGACCAGCTCTCCTTGCCGAGAATGTTCGATTTTGACATCATCCTCTACTGCAAGATCTGATTTAGATTTGAACCTTGACCATCCTTTAGCATCAATCATCATCCGACCATCCTTTGTACTTACGGTATATTGAGCAGGTTCATTCACACCAAGGCTGCGCATGGTAAGAGAAACTTGGCCACGGTCGGCCGGATTGTTGAATGACTCCCTCGTTGCTCTAGGAATTCTATGTTTGCAAACAAGAATACATACACAAACTGTCGGTGTGCAAAAAGTAGGGGCGCTCCTTTTTTACCCCTTTACTTGTGCACGGACAGTCGAAGCCGCGCCCACGGCCACCCTAAGCATGGCAAAGGAGGGAAGCCGGAGAGAAGCCAAAGGCGCAAGGCGATCATAGGCGACACCAAGACCAAAAACACAAAGAGCAAAGGGGGCAAGGCGGACTCCCCCGGCAGGACCCTTGCCAGGGCAGCCTGAGCAGCCCCCGCAAGAGCCTTGCCGGGGCAACTTGCCCAACGCCAGCAGAGCGAGCAACCCTTGAGCCAAAAGGTTTCGAACACCATCAACAACTACATGGGACCAGGGCTCCGGAGGCACCTCCATGGTGGCATGAAGATCTTTGTCAAGACCATAGATATATGAGATCAGATGAGGATCAGGAGATGACCACCCTCGGCAGGGTCCTCGCCAAGGAAATCCACAAGATCCACGGCAAGCGTCTTGCCGGGGACGACTAAGACACCACGGCCAGACCCTTGTCGGCCCCCCGGCAAGGCCCTTGTGATGCAGGGTAGAACCCTAATTGCCCGATCTTTCATGAAAGGAGTGGAATCCCGCGATGAACACGAAGAACACAAAGGGGAAAACGAGGGGAAACACAAGGGAAATAGGAGAGGAACACTCAAACCAACAAGATAGTCACACACGTGCTAGAGCCCCGAATACATAGAGTAAGATACACGATTCACGATCAACTAGGCACGATACACGGTAATCGGTCTTCTCCGTGAGGAGGTCTTGATGTTCTTCCCTAAAGAGGGGTCTTGAATCCGCTTGGGGAATCTTCTCCAAGGAGGTGTGATCTCCGAGGAGAAGGTAACCAAGTGGATGAGCAAAGCTCTCACACAATCATGAGCTATCTCTTTGCTAACCCTAAAATGTACGTAGGATAAGAGTATTTATAGTCTAGGTGACGAAAGGGTACACGGGCCTTGGCCCAAGTCGCTGCGCGCAGGAAGGGATGGAAGTTCCGGGCGAGGCCGAAAGTTCCGGGGAGGGTCCGGCCTAACCAGAGAGTTGGCGCGGGTGGAGATGTGTTGGAATCCGGGGTCCGGAAGGTCTGGGCACCAGAAGGTCGGGACGGGGTCCG
Source organism: Triticum urartu (assembly GCF_003073215.2). NCBI lineage: Eukaryota > Viridiplantae > Streptophyta > Magnoliopsida > Poales > Poaceae > Triticum > Triticum urartu. Next base: position 207,346 of record NW_024114985.1, on the reverse strand, counting down.
GGCTAACCCGAGAGTTGGCACGCCTGGGCTGGTCGAAGTCATCGGCGGCCGGAAGCTCCGGGTCGGCCGGAAGGTCCGGGGGCTGGAAGTTCCGGGCTCTAGCCGGAGGTTCCAGGCGATCCAGAGTGTTGACGCATGTCTCTTCTTCTTCAGCCCTCGGCTCCGTGTCTTGAGCGATGTACCTGATCACACAAAGCATCTCGGACTTATGCAGTAGCCATGTCTCACTTGAAGAGGGGGAAAACTCAAGTAGGAGTGATGTCACCTTGGATTGAATAGCACGTGCCCTAGCCCTTGTCATGGGTCCACTTGGAGCTTGGATAGTTGAGGTGGCGTCCATGGGGATGGTCGTGGGATGCTCCGCATCATCTCCCCTCCCTTGGGGAAGATCTGTCCTCGGATCGAATTCTTCATCACCATGGAAGGGAGAGAGATCTTTGATGTTGAAGATGTCGTTCATGTTGTATTTGTCGCGCGGGAGGTCGATCTTGTAAGTGTTGTCGTTGTAGCATGCGAGCACCTTGAAGGGTCTATCTGGTCGTGGTTGAAGCTTAGACTTGCGTTCTTGTGGAAAGCGGTACTTGCGAAGGTGTAGCCACACGAGATCACCAATGTTGAAGACCGAGGGAGTCCTAGATTAGGGGGTCTCCGGACAGCCAGACTATTTCCATTGGTCGGACTGTTAGACTATGAAGATACAAGATTGAAGACTTCGTCTCGTGTCTGGATGGGACTCTACTTGGCGTGGAAGGCAAGCTAGGCAATACATATATGGATATCTCCTCCTTTGTAACCAACCTTGTGTAACCCTAACCCTCTCGGGTGTCTATATAAACTGAAGGGTTTTTAGTCCGTAGGACAACAATCACAACATACAATCATACCATAGGCTAGCTTCTAGGGTTTAGCCTCTCCGATCTCGTGGTAAATCTACTCTTGTACTACCCATATCATCAATATTAATCAAGCAGGACGTAGGGTTTTACCTCCATCAAGAGGGACCGAACCTGGGTAAAACTTCGTGTCCCCTGCCTCATGTTACCATCCGGCCTAGATGCACAGTTCGGGACTCCCTACCCGAGATCCGCCGGTTTTGACACCGACATTGGTGCTTTCATTGAGAGTTCCTCTATGTCGTCACTGTTAGGCTTGATGGTCCTACTATCATCGATAGCGATGCGGTCTAGGGTGAGACTTCTCTCCCCGGAAAGATCTTCGTATTCGGCAGCTTTGCACTGCGGGCTAATTCGCTTGGCCATCTGGAGCAGATTGAAAGCTATGCCCCTGGCCGTCAGGTCAGATTGGGAAGTTTGAACTACACGGCCGACATCCGCGGAGACTTCATCTTCGACGGATTCGAGCCACAGCCGGGCGTGCCGCACTGTCGCGATCGGTATGACCTAGCTCTGCCGCCGAACAGTACCTCAGAGGCCGCGCCCGCACCAGCTCCGACTTTTAGCTCAGAGCCAACTGCGCCAAACGAGGATGGGTGGTTAGACACCACCTCAAGGGCTGCAGTCTCAACGGCGATCGAGCCAAACATCAGCCTAACCCTCTACGCAGCCCGTGACTCCAAGGTGCCGGACTCTTTTTCTGACTCCGAACCACCCGCGCCCCTACCAATCGAATCTGATTGGGCGCTGATCATGGAATTCACCGCCGCGGATATCTTCCAGCACTCGCCCTTCGGCGACATTCTGAATCCACTAAGGTCTCTCTCTTTGTCAGGAGAGCCCTGGCCAGATTATGGCCAATAGGATTGGGATGCGGACGACGAAGAAATTCGATGCCCACCCACCACCCACTTAATAGCCTCTGGCGATGACTCAACCGACATGCTCGACTTCGACTCCGAAGACATCGACGGTATGGACGACGATGCGGGAGGCAAAGAGGAACCACCGCCCACAGGGCACTGGACATCCACTTCATCATATGATGTATAGATGGTGGACACACCAATAGAAGACGACGACAAGGAACGGAAGGACGCACCAAAGGCTTGTTCCCTCGAGAAGCAGTCAAAGCGGCGGCGTAAGTGCTTCCCCAAATCGCGCCTCGGCAGAAATAAAGATCATACAGACCCAGCGTTGGAGCAGGGCGAACCACTGCCGGACCACGGCAATACGGAGAATCAAACCGAACAAACCAATTCTGTCAAAGATAATAGTCCGGACGACATAACGCCGGACAAGCACCCGAAGCAGCAGAATGCCCATCAAAGGCTTGTTGCCACCGCGAGGAGTCTGAAAAAGTAGAAGCAAAGGCTCAAGGCTGTGCAGGACACACTCCAAATCAGATGGAGTAAAGTACTCAACACAGCAGCGAAGTACGGCGACAATCGCCCCATCAAGAGCTACCCAAAGCAGAAGTTGCTACCTAAATTCGATGAGGAGGCCTCAGACCCCCCAGAACCAAAAATCAAAACAGCCACCTGGCCGGATAAACGACCTCACGGCCAACATAGAGCGGCAAACAATGCCACTCACAAGACAATATGCGATCCATGCGAGGGCTCGCACCAAAAGGATGGCGGAACCAGATCCATGTATGGACCACGCAAGCACGCCCCAGCATACAATGTAACACAACAAACATCCGAACAACGCGGTACACCCAGATACAGGGGTGCCGCACACCCCCTATGTTTCATCGATGAGGTGCTGGACCATGAATTTCCAGAGGGATTCAAACCCGTAAACATAGAGGCATACGACGGAACAACAGACCCTGGGGTCTGGATTGAGGACTATATCCTCCATATCCATATGGCTCGAGGAGATGATCTCCATGCCATCAAGTACTTACCCCTCAAGCTCAAAGGACCAGCTCGTCACTGGCTTAAAAGCCTCCCCGAAAACTCCATTGGAAGCTGGGAATAGCTCGAAGACGCTTTTCGGGCAAATTTTCAAGGGACTTATGTCCGACCTCCGGACGCGGACGATTTGAGTCATATAACTCAACAGCCCAGAGAGTCAGCCCAAAAACTTTGGAATAGGTTTCTTACTAAAAAGAACCAAATTGTCGACTGTCCGGACGCCGAAGCCTTGGCAGCTTTTAAGCATAGCATTCGTGATGAATGGCTTGCCAGACACCTTGGCGAAGAAAAACCGAGAACAATGGCAGCATTAACAAGCCTCATGACCCGCTTTTGTGCGGGTGAGGATAGCTGGCTAGCCAGATGCAACAATAGCGACCCCAGTACATCTGAAGTTAGAGATGGAAACAGGAAATCATGGCGCAACAGCAATAACAAACGCTGGAATAAAGAAGACAACACGAAGAGCACGGCAGTAAACGCCGGATTCAAAAGCTCTCGGCCAGATCAGCAAAAGCCGCCCTCTAAAGGCGCCAGAGACGAACTGTCCAGCCTAAACAAAATTCTGGACCAAATATGTCAGATCCATAGCACCCCTGGTAAACCTGCTAATCATACCCATAGAGAATGTTGGGTCTTCAAGCAGTCCGGCAAGCTCAACGCCGTACACAAGGGGGACGATACACCAAGCGTAGATGAGGATGAGCCTCTCAAGCAAGACACTGGGGAACAAAAGAAATTTCCCCCAGAAGTCAAACAGTAAACGTGTTACACACGATCAAGGGAAGAAACAAAACGACACTCCCAGAAAAATATGGCCAAGGGCCTATCACCGCGGAGTCCTGCCACTGGTCGTCTCAACCGATCACTTTCGACCATCGTGATTACTCAGCAAGTATCCGGCGTGGAAGATGGGCTGCCCCGGTATTAGACCCAATAATTGATGGATACCACTTCACACGAGTCCTGATGGACGGTGGCAGCAGTCTAAACCTGATATATCAGGATACAATCCGCGAAATGGGGATAGACCCAACAAAAATTTGCCACAGCAATACTACCTTTAAAGGATTAACGCAAGTCCCAGGGGCTCATTGCACGGGCTCCCTGCTACTAAAAGTTATATTCGGCTTCCCCGATAACTTCCGTAGCGAACATTTAACATTCCACATCGCTCCGTTCCAAAGTGGCTATCAAGCACTACTCGGACGCGAAGCTTTGACTCGCTTTAATGCAATACCGCACTACGCTTCCCTCACACTCAAGATGCCCGGACCATGTGGCATCATTACAGTAAACGGAAGTATTAAGCAATCTTTGCGCGCCGAAGAGAGTGCGGCTGCCTTGGCAGCCGCACATTAAAAACGGCCTCACCAACTAAAGCATTTAACAGGTCGTCAAGTCCTCGGACATGGTTAGTCGAGTCCGGCGCAGCTATATGTAATTTATACCAGATCAATGGTCACACCCCTATTACAAATACAAGGGACTCAAGCACGCAGACAAGTGGCAATTTTTACTCATCCTGAATTATATATGGTTTCTTTAAAAACTATCTTTTCGCACGACAACTTTTTCACCAAAGTTCCTCTCTTTTACAGATGATCATCGTGCTACACCCGTCCAGGATACGGCACAACGGAGACACAGGCGCAGACGTGCAGCAGGGACCCTCTCCAAGGATTCTTTTCAGATTAAGACCCTGCGTAAACCTTTTTTACTGTCTCTTGTTGATACATATCCACCAAATTCTCATCACAGTTGAGAAGGATGCTGATATCTTGGCATGTGGCCACGCTAGAATAATGCACGTACCTGGACACAAGGGGCTTCTTACAAAGGGCACTATTTAGGCCCGGTTTATACCATAAAGACCGAAGACCTTAGGGAGTGTTCGGCGTCGCGAGTTTGGCCTTATATGCATCAGCTCCAAATCATTGTCTTTGGTCAAATGTTGGGTTTGCCCGGCTCCTGTGTTTTGGTGCCTTACGTTCCGCTTTACCGGCTAAGGTAGCACCAGGGGAACTGCTGCGATTGTGCCCTGGTTCATCCCGACGAGCACCTCAGTAGAGAAAGCCGAAAATTGACTGTCATGATATAGCGTGAGACTGGTCAACCACTCGATGACCTATCGGAATGTTAGAATTCCTCCGCCTTAACGAAGGGCCGTTTTCCGGCTAGGCATGTACGCACCCCGTGATCGGGAAAGTGCGGAGCCACCAGGGGCTATCTAGTAGCCCCACTGTCAAACTCCTATGGCCAAGTGAAAGTGTTAAAGCATTATAGTCTGGTTGCTGCGCTCGCTACGCTATCACCTCCTTAATAGGACCAAGACGTTGGGTTAAGTGTGAACACGCATTTTTTGCGAGCACCTCCACATTATTTGCGTGGGGGTTGAAGCTGACGGCTGCAATCTTTCAGGTTATACACATGTATACATAAACGGCCGCACAGGAGGCATCATACTACTTTCAGGCAAAAGTATAAACATAGCCTTATAAAAAATTCATAACAACATTGTGTTTACAATGAGAATACATATCACTCAAACATAATATTCTTCGAGCACTTGGCCTCTATTAAATGACCACCCTCGAGAACTTCCTCGAAATAGTGCTCGGCAGCCACTCGGCCTATAGCCAAACCCTGCGCCGCAACAGTGGTAGCGTCCATCTCTGCCGAGTATGCTTTAACACGGGCAAGGGCCAGTCGCGAGCCTTCTATGCACGCCGACCTCTTTATCGCATTAATGCGCGGCACCGCACCAAGGAACTGCTGCACTAAGCTGAAATAGTTGTTCGGCTTTGGCTTTTCCGGCCATAGCTGATCCACAACAGACCTCATGGCGAGCCCGGACAACCTATTCAGTTCGGCCGACTCGGCTAGCTGGTCAGTCAATGAAAGCGGACGCTCTGGAACGTGGAATTGCATCCAGAACAGCTTGTCCACTTCACGATCCGTCTGACCTTGGAAGTACTTGGACGCATCGGCAGCGCTCACCGCCAAATCCATATACGCATCTGCCGAACTCCACAGCCGATCCAGAGGGGCATACAGTGGATCTCCGAACTTCCTCCGTAACATGAAGGGTTTCCCAGTTGCAATATCCCCGGCTTCCCGCAGCTCCTCTTTCTTCGCTCTCATAGCAGAACGGGTGTCTTTGTCCGCCGCCGCGGCCTTCTCAAGGTCCGTTGCCTTCGCTCGGTTTTCTTTTTCAAGGACCCGACAACGGTCGGCAGTGTCTTTTAATTCTATGGCCATCTTGGCCATCTTCTCTTGGCTCTCACAATGTGCAGCCTTTTCTCGGCTTTCAACTCTTCGGCCGCCTTCAAAGCAGCCACATTACTAATCCTCGCTTGTTCCTTGGCTCGGGCAAGTTCTGCCCGCAAGGCTTCCACGGTGGCAGCTCCATCTACAGTCACAACATATTAAAGATATTGGCATCATGCTGCTCTTATTATGTGGCGTTGAAAGTGCGTTATATCGACTAGAGGGGGGGTGAATAGGCGATTTTTATGAAAGTCTTCAAAACGTGAGAGTTATGAAGACAAACAGTGAAGATTATGCCTATTACTATGCAGCGGAAGTTAGATTACACTAGGGCAGCCATGTTCATGTATTCAATAGAGTGAAAGCGCAATGACAAACAGCTTTAGTGTAATAAGGATCAGGTAGGAAGAAGTTATGAAGCCGAACAGATCATACATTCATGTTGTGAAGACAAAAGATAAAGCAAGCATGCAATGGCTTCACAATGATTAACTGTAAATGAAGGGAAGTGAAGATGAAACCAGTGACACGTTGAAGACAATGATTTGTTGGACCAGTTCCAGTTGCTGTGACAACTGTACGTCTGGTTGGAGCGGCTAGGTATTTAAACCGAAGGACATACAGTCCCGGACACCCAGTCAAGGACACTTAGTCCAAGACACCCAGTCCTCACCGTTTTCTCCTTGAGCTAAGGTCACACAGACCTCGCCCAATCACTCTGGTAAGTCTTCAAGGTAGACTCCCAAACCTTCACAGACTTCGTTCACTGGCAATCCACAATTTCTCTTGGATGCTCAGAACGCGACGCCTAACCGTCTGGAGGATGCACAGTCCTCAAGTGTAATAAGTCTTCAAATCACACAGACACGAAGACTTAAGTGATGCCCAATTTACTCTGGCTCTGGGTGGTTAGGGCTTTTCTCCTCAATGGGAATTTTTCTTTCAAAGGCTTCGAGGTGGGTTGCTCTCAAACGACAAAAGCCGTGCACTGAAATTTGAGTAGCCCACACTTAAGGTTGTGTGGGGGGGGTGGACTATTTATAGCCACTTGGCAACCCGACCTGATCTGTCCGAAATGACCCTGGGTCACTAAGGAATTGACACGTGTACCAACGGTCGGATTTCGAACTCACACGGCAACTTTACTTGGGCTACAAGTAAAGCTGACTTGTCTGACTCTGGACAAGATTTTCTCTCATAGGCTTCGCTCGAAGACATAGGATTTGAATTAGGCATCACTTCAGTCATTCTGACTGGTTCTCTTCGACCCCTCTTAACAGTACGGTGGTTCCTATGACGCAACATGAATGAAATAAAACTACGAAGGATCTAGGTCTTCGAGTTTCAAAAGCTTCATAGGGAGTCTTCTCATGTCATTGTCTTCAATATGAATATCTTCATAAACCACCATTGTCTTCAATGTCTTCGTACATTTTTAGGGGTCATCTCTGGTAGTAAAACCGAATCAATGAGGGACTTCTACCTGTGTTTTCCTGCAATTCTCACAAACACATTAGTCCCTCAACTAGGTTTGTCGTCAATACTCCAAAACCAACTAGGGGTGGCACTAGATGCACTTACAGGCGTTCACCGGATAATAACACATACCCTGTGCCTCGTCAAGCCTCTTGTAACAAGCTCGATTTCGGCGTCTGCCACATCCAGTTGCTGTTTTAATTGGGCAAACTCACTAGTCCGGCTAGCCACCGGAGTTTCCACCACCTGCACATATGGGAAGTCTGGTTATTTCCTGGGAATATGATCCTCTATTCGCCGCCGTTCTCGATGACAACCAGAGTCTCAGGGGCTACTATCTACACAGGGCACACCTAACATGTGCAGTACTATCACATATTATCTTAGGTACCTCAAAGCCTGTCAGTAGACTCATAAAGGCTTCATGTAATCTGCTTTCGGCGGACGAGATTCTCTCCACCACCATACCCATCAGCATACGGTGTTCTTCTGAGATGGCCGCTCGCCCCACCAACTCCCTCAGAACGTCCGACCGCACACTAGACGGTGCCGGACTCTTTTGTCTGCTCTCTTCGGGAGCCGGACGCTGGGGACTTCGGCGGTCTATTGGATTATCTTCTGGCCTCACCGGATGCGGAGAGGCCCTCCGTGACGACACTTCGAGGTCGCCCGCTTCTTGAGCGGAGGAGTCCGGGGGAGGCGTTTCGCTCTCCATCATCTCTGGAAGAAGATCCCCCGAAGACGAGCTCATTTGAGAGGGGCTAAGGCCCGAACTGCAAGATATATGCGGTGGTTATTTTGTCATAAAAAAGATAGCATACCTTTACTATTAAAGTATTTTGGATCACTTACGACTCGTTGGACGGCTGATCCTCCCACGGACTTTGTGCGGCAAAAGCACCCCCATAGGCAGGACCCTCTGTGGGAGACTTCTTCTCCCGTTTGGAGGCTTCGGCTTCCGGATCCTCAGAAGCAGTCCTTTTCCTCCCCCGGTTGCCCTCCTTCACGGAGATGCTCATTCCCTCGGTTAGAACGGGCAGCGATGGGGGCCCGCGTCCGCCCGTATTATCCCCCCCCGGTATCTTCCTTCGAGGGCTCCGGGCAAGGTGTGACCTTGAGCATCTTTTCCAATACCGGATTTTCCAAACCCTCAGGGAGGGGGGCCAAACACCGAATCATCTTCGCCTTTGTTAGCCAATCCTGGTCAAAAAGCGAACTCTCAGAAATAACTTCGTTATGAATAAAAGACAATGTGTTCGGCCATGGGATTTCTTACTTGTTCGGCGGCGTGGTTACTGCTCAGGCCCACGTCCTCGGTAATATCCGGACACTCTACTTGAGGTCCGAAGAATGACTTGTACATCTCCTCGTGCATCAGGCCAAGGAAACTTTGAATGGCACGAGGTGCCTCTGGGTTGAACTCCCACAAGCGAAGGGGCCGGCGTCTGCAAGGCTGGACTTGACAGACCAGCATAACTTGTATTACCACAGCCAAATTAAAATCTCCCTCAAAGAGATCTTGGATGCGGCTTTGCAGTATAGGCACGTCCTTGGCTGGACCCCAGCTTAGACCTCTGCTAATCCATGACATCAGTTGTGGTGGGGGGCCCGAGCGGAAAGCGGGGGCAGCCGCCCACTTGGCACTTCTAGGAGCCGTGACGTAAAACCACTCCTGTTGCCATAATTCAGACACCTCTTGAAAGGAACCTTTTGTCCATGGAGCTCCTGCCATCTTGCCTATTGATGCACCTCTGCATGCTGCATGCTGCCCCTCGATCATCTTCGGCTTTACTTCAAAGGTCTTGAGCCACAAGCCGAAGTGAGGGGTAACGCGAAGGAAGGCCTCACACACGACAATAAATGTTGAGATGTGGAGAAAGGAGTCCAGAGCTAGATCGTGGAAATCTAGCCCGTAATAGAACATAAAACCTCTGACGAAGGATCCAGAGTGAGGCCTAGACCTCGGAGGAAGTGGGAGACAAACACAACGTTCTCATTGGGTTCGGGAGTAGGGACGATCTGCCCTCGAGAAGGCAGCCGATGCGAAACCTCGGCGGTCAAGTATCTGGCCTCCCTCAACTCCTTAATGTCCTCTTCCGTAACGGAGGAGGGCATCCATCAGCCTTGAAGGCTGGATTCGGACATGATTGAAGATCCGGAGCACCTAACCTGGGCTTTGGGTCTTAGAACTCGAGGCGGGGGAAGGGTTCGATTGAGCACCAGAGGGGAAAAGCGAAAACCTTGTCCCTTTATAAAGAGGGTGAATATCAAGCGTCCTCTCCGTAGCCGTTTAGGACTTGCCTATAATCTAGGAGTCCTAGACACGGTTGGGTTACCCACAACCGCATTAATGAGAATCCTGTAATTGGGGGGAACACGATCTCCACTTCGGCAAGACGTGTCAAGAAACCGCCTCGCGTTATGTGTGGAGCTGGTTAAAAGAAACGGTTCAAATAATCACTGAGCCATGACATAACGTCGTGCTGCCAAAACAAGCCAGCAAATTAGATTTGCGAAAATATTATTCTCTCTGCGGTGGAATGTGGAACTTATTTTGCAGGGTCGGACACTATCCTCGTATTCAAATTCTTCTGTGATGTATTCGGAGAAGGAACCCGCCTTGCAATGCCGAAGACAATACTGCGCGCCGGACTCATCATCATTGAAGCCTGGTTCAGGGGCTACTGAGGGAGTCCTGGATTAGGGGGTCTCCGGACAGCCGGACTATCTCCATTGGCCGGACTGTTAGACTACGAAGATACAAGATTGAAGACTTTGTCTCGTGTCCGGATGGGACTCTACTTGGCGTGGAAGGCAAGCTATGCAATATGTATATGGATATCTCCTCCTTTGTAACTGACCTTGTGTAACCCTAACCCTCTCCGGTGTCTATATAAACCGAAGGGTTTTTAGTCCGTAGGACAACAATCACAACATACAATCATACCATAGGCTAGCTTCTAGGGTTTAGCCTCTCTGATCTCGTGGTAGATCTACTCTTGTACTACCCATATGATCAATATTAATCAAGCAGGACGTAGGGTTTTACCTCCATCAAGAGGGCCCGAACCTGGGTAAAACTTCGTGTCCCCTGCCTCCTGTTACCATCTGGCCTAGACACATAGTTCGGGACCCCCTACCCGAGATCCGCCGGTTTTGACACCGACAAAGACCATAGGTTGCTTGTTGACATTGAGCTTGGTCGCAAGGCGTTGGACTTGGCGCTCGATGGTGTTTCTTGTATCTTCATGCACCTTCTTGAGATGTGTCACTCGTGCACTTGCGTCCAAATTGATGCGCTCTTGGAGTGGTAGAGGAAGAATGTCCAATGGTGACAATGGGTTAATTCCGTAGACGACCTCGAATGGGGACTTGCCGGTTGTTGAGTGTCTTGCCTGATTGTAGGCGAACTCGGCGATAGGTAGACACTCCTCCCACTCCTTGATGTTCTTCTTGATGAGTACTCTAAGTAGAGCGGAGAGTGTGCGGTTGGTCACCTCCGTTTGGCCGTCGGTTTGAGGATGGTAAGCCATGGAAAAGAGTAGCTTGATTCCGAGCTTGGCGCATAGGGTCTTCCAAAAGTAGCTAAGGAACTTGACATCGCGGTCCGAGATGATAGTCTTTGGCACACCATGTAGACGCAATATTTCCTTGCAAAAGAGATTAGCAACATGTGAAGCATCATCTATCTTGTTGCAAGTAATGAAATGTGCCATTTTAGAGAAACGGTCCACAACGACAAATATGGAATCTTTCCCATTTCGAGTCCTAGGCAAACCAAGTACAAAGTCCATGCTAATGTCTTCCCATGGTTGGTATGGAATTGGTAGAGGCATATAGAAGCCATGAGATTGAGCTTTGGACTTAGCTTTGCGACATGTAGAGTATCGGTTGGTGAAATGATTGATGTCCCAAAACATCTTTGGCCAGAAGTAGTTCTTCGAGAGCGTGGCGAACGTCTTGTCGCGTCCGAAATGTCCCATTAAGCCTCCTCCATGAGATTCCTGCAAAAGCAACAAATGAAGAGACACTCGGGGATGAAAAGTTTGTTAGCTCTCATAAGATATCCATCTTTAATGTAATAGCATTCCCAAGATTTATTCGACAAACACTTGTCATAAGGAGTAGCAAAAGTTGCATCATGCTCATACAAGTCTTTGATATGCTCGAAACCAATGACATCTAACTCAAGTTGTGTAACGAGCATGCATATGCGGGAAAGAGCATCCACTACGATGTTTTCTTTACATTTGATGTCCTTGATGACATAAGAAAAAGACTCAATAAATTCACTCCACTTAGCATGACGCTTGTTCAACTTGGTTTGTCCCTTAAGATACTTGAGAGTCTCATGGTCGGTATGAATGATAAACTCATGGGGACGAAGGTAATGTTCCCATTCATGCAAAACGCAAACTAAAGCATATAACTCATAGATGGGATAATTGAGTTGCGCTCCGGAAAGTTTCTCACTAAAGTAAGCTATGGGGAGCTTCTCTTGCGTTAACACACCGCCTATGCCATTACCACTAGCATCGCAATGAATATCAAAAGGCTTGTCGAAGTTGGGTAAAGCAAGCACGGGAGCATGAGTAAGCAAATTATTAAGCTCATTGAATACGTTATCTTGGGATGGTCCCCAAACGAAAGGCGCATTCTTCTTGCTCAAAGAATGTAAAGGAGAAGCAATGGTGCTAAAATCCTTCACAAAGCGACAATAGAAACCCGCAAGGCCAAGAAAACTATGCACTTGATGCAAGTTGGTTGGTTGCGGCCAAGTCTTAATATCATTGATCCCGGATTCATCAACATGAACACCCTTAGAAGAAACAACAAAACCCAAGAAAACGAGCTTATCAACACCAAAAAGGCATTTCTCCATGTTAGCATAGAGGCGCTCTTTTCTGAGAGTTTGCAAAACGGTGCAGACATGGGTGACATGCTCTTTGATAGATTTGCTAAACACAAGAATGTCATCAAAGTAAACCACAACAAATATACCAATGCAAGGGTGAAAGACATGATTCATAAGGCGCATAAAAGTGTCTGGTGCTTTCGAGAGACCCATAGGCATGACTAACCACTCATACAAACCAAACTTGGTTTTGAAGGCGGTTTTCCATTCATCACCTTCTTGTATGCAGATTTGATAGTAACCACTCTTAAGATCAATTTTGGAAAATATAGTGGCACCACTAAGTTCATCTAGCATATCATCTAGGCGTGGAATGGGATACCTATAGCGAACGGTGATAGCATAGATAGGTCTACAATCAGAGCACATGCGAAAGCTACCGTCACGTGTTGGCACAAGAATGACCAGTATGGCACAAGGGCTCAAACTTTCACGCACATGTCCATGGTCTATGAGATGCTTTACTTGCCGTTGTATTTCTTTGGTTTCTTCGGGGTTGACGCGGTAGGGAGCTTTGTTCGAAAGCGGTGCTCCGGGGATGAGGTCGATGCGGTGCTCAATGCCTCGTAGTGGAGGTAGTCCTGGAGCTAGCTCATCGGGGAAAATGTCGTGAAATTCCTGCAAAAGAGAAAACTACACTAGAGGAAGATTGTGAGAAGTGTTAGTTTGTGGTGCATTGTCCTTGCACACAAGGACGTAGTGTAGGACACTAGATGGGTTCTCACACACTCCTCATATCTCACTTTTGGTGGCAAATAGGACTAAGTTCTTCTTTTCGCTCATCGTGGAGATGTTCTATTTGGGCTTGTGGCGCTCACTCTCTTTTTGGTGGCTCGCTCTCTCACTATTCTCTCCACGATGGGTGGCTTGCTTGTCGGCGATCACTTGACTTGGGGACATGGGACGAAGTACATAATCCTTGCCCTTCATCTTGAAGATGTAGTGGTTCGTTCGGCCGTTGTGGATGACTCCTCTATCGAATTTCCATGGTTGTCCAAGGAGAAGATGACAAACGGACATTGGAATGACGTAGCACTCCAAGGTGTCTTCGTAGGCGCTGATTTTGAAGGAGACTTGTACTTGGTGCTCGACTTGGATGGTGCCGGAGTCGCTAAGCCATTGCACTTTGTATGGATGTGGATGATTCGTCTTGGGTAATTGGAGCTTGGAGCAAATCTCTTCGCTTGCGAGATTATGACAACTTCCTCCATCGATGATGACCTTGACGGATCGTCCATTGATGCCGGCCTTGGTGTCGAATATGTTGCATCTTTGGTCTTCTTCTTGATGATGTTGGAAGGTCAAGACTTTGGAGACAACGAGTGCAGGACTTGTGTCTTCATCACAAAAGACTTGTTCTTATTCATTGTTCACTTGGCGGTGCATGGCGACTTGCTCAACGGCTTGCATTTCGCCTTCACTCATGGAGTCATAGGTGCCATCGTCGTTGAAGACCATGGTTCGCTTGTTGGTGCACTCATAGGACTTGTGGCCTCAGCCTCCACAAATGAAACACTTGAAGGAACTCGTCTTGATGGTCTCATCGGTTGGGGTTGATGATGATGAAGCTCTCGACTTGACATTGCTCATAGTAGGATGGCTTGTAGTTGACGAAGCTTTCTTGGAAGTCGACTTGTCTATGTTGCTATAAGAAGGCTTTGTAGTCGGTGTTGGAGTCGTTGAAGCTTGGTTGTTGGAGAAGTCGTAGGACTTGGATGAGAACTTGGCATACTTGAAGTCATCTTGCACTTGGCATTCCGCTTTGGTAGCATGGTGCACTAGCTCGATGAGATTGGAGTATGGTTGGAAGTCGGCGATCTTCTTGATGGGATGATTGAGTCCATTCAAGAAGCGTGCCATTGTTTGCTCATCATCTTCCATGACATTGGCTCTTATCATTGCAATCTCCATCTACTTGTAGTATTCTTCAATGCTCTTGGTTCCTTGTTTGAGTTGTTGGAGTTTCTTGAAGAGGTCGCGGTTGTAGTAGGTAGGTACAAAGCGTGCTCTCATGACATCCTTCATTTGTGCCCAAGTAGTGATGGTTGGTTCACCTCTTGCCTCTCGAAGCTCTATGATTTGTTCACACCAAATGAGCACATAGTCTTGGAACTCAAGGGATGCCATTGCGATCTTCTTCTCTTCTTTATAATTGTGCAAACGGAAGATCTTTTCAACTTTCAATGCCCATGAAAGTTACTCTTCGGGATCGTTGCTTCCATTGAACTTGGGCATGGTGAACTTGAGTTTGCCGTAGCGTTGCTCTTCATTGTGTTGCGGTCGGGGATGATGACGCCCATGTTGTTGATGATTGTTTAACTCGTGGTGCTCTTGGCGCGGAGGGTTGTCAACCACGTGTTGCTCTTGTCGTGGGTGGTCTCCATTGTCTTCATGATCTTGAGGAACTGGTTGTTCTTGGCGTGCTTGTGGAGGAGCTTCTCGAGCGCGAGGAGGAACTTGACGGTGCACGCGAGCTTGATAAATCCTCTGTGGACTTCTTCGCGAAGTGCTACGGCATGTTCACGAGCTTGTCGGCCTCGGTCGGCTACGGCTCGACTTGAATTGCATAGACCTCGTTGTGCCTCAAGTGCTTGAGTGTCACGGAGTTGTTGTTCTTGACGTTGTGCCTTGGCATCTTGTGCATTTTGGTGTAGACGTGCGCGTTCTTCCTCTTCATGTTGGCGTTGTCGTTGCCGTTCTCATGATAACGCAAAGGCTTCTTGGGTTCGGCGTCGTCGGTGCTCTTGCGAGTCGGTGTCGCGTAGAGGATTGAGGTTTGCTTGATGCTCGTTGTGCGCGACACGGCGAAGAGTGTTTGATGTTGGTGTACTTGAGCCAGAGAGGGTGAAGTCGGAGTGGCGACTTGAACATCTCCTTCTTGAAGTGGAGGAAGAGCGGTTGAGCAACAAAGCGCGAATCTCGTCCATCCTTGCGTCATTCTCTTGCTTGTGATCATCGAGCTTGTGGTCAAAGTAGTCCCTTATACGTTGCTCGGAGAGTCGCAAGTCGGTGGCGAGGTTGTCGATGCGGTCACTCATGGCTTGTTGTTCTTGATGCAAAGCACGTTGTGCACCAAAGAGGTGACTCTTGGTGATGAAGGAGTTCATGTCATCGTCTTGCTCCATGACGAGAGGGTTGGTAGAAGTACTTGGCCTATCCATCATTCCAAGACAAATGTGAGTGGTAGAAAGAGAAGAACGAATACCAATGTACCTTGACCAAAGTTGAAAGTGGATCGATGATCACTCCAATGTAGGACAAGGAAATAGCACGATTGGTACCAATTCTTGTCGGTTTCTCACACCTACACAAGTAAAAGCTTATGGTGGAGCTTGGTTAGGATGGTGGCACAAAATTTGATGCAATTTGTAAGTGAGCTTCAATAATGATGGAAAAGATTCGAAAGATGCAATGTAACAAGTAGACCAAGCATATAAGCTACACGGAAACACACACGCAAAAAGATAAGTGGGCTTGGGCAACCAAGGATGAGCCAAAATGTGGAATCCACAAAAATGCTCGTGTTGCAAAACACTAGAGAGACGCTAGCACGATTGCAGAATAGGTGGATACGAGAACTTGTGCACAACCTACTTAGCAAAAATGCAACGACTTCTATCCCAAGTATGTTCTATGCAAGGTGTTCCGATGATATGATCCAAGATGATCTAGTATGACAATCTTAATGTTGTATGATGCTATGGTTCTTGCTTAAAATCTCTTCGCTTATCTTTCCTTTTTGCTTAAAAGCTTGTTTGGCTATTTGATGTTTGAGCTCTTTTCTCATGCAATGCTTGAGGAACCAAGATAGCGATTGTGTATGCGGAAACAACTTTGTGACACAAGGGATGATACCAATATATGCAACAATGATGTATGTATGCTATGGGAGGTATAATCACTAATGTGCACAAGTCTCGTTGCCGGCAATACTCAAAGGCTAGTCTCGATGGGTAAGCAACGCAAAGGAGTGAGGCTATGAAGGCTATCAATGTAATGGCAAGAGTGATATGTCCAATACCAAGATGAGGTTACCGTTCTTGCTTACGGTTGAAGGTTTCAGAAGGATGAGATTGTAGTCGTTGTCATAGTGCACAGTCTTCAGTACGTTGGCAAAGATGCCGCTGCACCGTGGGCGGAGTTGTCGAAGTAGCGGAAATCGTCGAAGATGTGCGAACTTTCTGTCTAAGCCGGAAGGTCTGGGCAAGACAGAAGGTCCGGGGTCCGGAGGTTCTGGTGCGGCCGGAAGGTCCGGGGGCCGGAAGGTCCGGAGGTTCCGGTGCGGCCGGAAGGTCTGGGGGCCGGAAGGTCCGGCCGTGTCCGGAAGGTCCGGTGGTCGCGAAACTGGCAACAACAAAGAAGTGGGGATCGTGGACTTGGGCGGAAAAACTTGAGGAAAAACCCAAATCCGTAGGGGAAAATCAAGGAAATTGGTGGAAAAGAAGGGTGGGAGGCTAGATCTACGAGCCACACACAAAATTGACGGATCAAATCCAATAAAACTTCAACACACCAACAAATCAAAAACAATTGGGGCTATTTTTCGTGGGGATTTTTGGATTAGGACGAAAAACAATAAAATTAGGCTACAAACACAACGGGGAGGCTCCGAAATCATGATCAACGTGGCTTTGATACCAAGATGATGTAGGGTAGAACCCTAATCGCAAGATCTTTCACGAAAGGAGAGGAATCCCGCGATGAACAGAAAGAACACAAAGGGGAAAACGAGGGGAAACACAAGGGAAATAGGAGATGAACACTCAAACCAACAAGATAGTCACACACGTGCTAGATTCCCGAATACATAGAGTAAGATACACGATCCACGATCAACTAGGGACGATACATGGTAACCGGTCTTATGTGTGAGGAGGTCTTGATGTTCTTCCCTAAAGAGGTGTCTTGAATCCGCTTGGGGAATCTTCTACGAGGAGGTGCGATCTCCGAGGAGAAGGTGATGAGGACATCAATACCATTGTTACACCCACAACCCCTGCTACTATACATACTGGACCAATTACTAGAGCTCGCGCACGCCAATTGAATTATCAGGTACTTTCGTTTCTTGGTAACGACTCTAATGTTCATGAGAATATGATGCTGCCTAAATTGGATACATTTGTTTTGCTTACAAATGTAGGGCCTAGCTTGGACAAGAAAGATGAACCTTGGAACAAGTTCAAGCGTAGAGATGATGGCATGCGCAAGGGGATTCTGAACGGAGTTACGACTGATGATTTCAGGACTTTGAAGCCACCATAAGGAGTGCATGAAGCCTTGGACGAAATATACAAGATGCCACTTCATAAATTTCGTCTAGAGGCTATTTTAGGTGCTGCTTCGCCTTATTATTGGGCCAGGCCCATGTATTTTCGAAATACTTAAGTATAGGTTGTTTTTATAGTCCGTATGTGTGGGGAAACAAGAGTTAGGGTTGGTTTCGGACCCCTCCTCCAATGGCCACGAAATTTCCCCCTCTTCCTCCATATATACAGCCCTTAGGGCGTCGTTTAGACTTTGGGGTTTTGTTTAGATTAAAAGTATGCCATAACTGCAACTTCGCGTACTTCGTTTGTGTCCAACGACCAGACCAAGACGTCACAGAACCCCACCTTGATCAATAAAGCTTTCATCTTATATTCGCAATATCCAGATTGCAATCTCAGTTTCTTGCTTGTTCTTCGTTTGCTCGCAGGAAACAGGCCCTCGTGGTCAGGTTGATCGTGCTCCGGCGTGGTCAATAACCCATCGGAGTTGGTTTAGCGATTGCTAAGGTGCGACGTCCTCACACGTTCGTAGTCGGATCGTCAAAGTCGACTTCCTCTAAAATGATAGCCACCATCTCATCGAAAGACGGGACACCTTTGCCTCTATCAAGTGGTATCAGATTTCTAGGTTGCTCGGTGAGATTTTACAGTTTTTCGTAGTTTAGATCGAGTCTGTTCTTCGTACCTATAGTCCATGAAAAAGCAAAAAAAAAATAGGGTTAGTTCATCCTATCCGAACCAATCTAAGCCTTTGCATAATATTTTCTGTATTTGCTTTGTTGAATTTGCGGTTGCATCGTCGTGTCAAGTTGTTGGTCTTAGCGTCTAGTCCTTTAGAGTTTCGAGTTCGGTTCACAGGTTGTCACGTCGCCGCTGCCATATATCACCACCGCATCATCATCATCGCTGCTGCCATATACCACCACCACACCAACTTCATCGTCGCTGCCATATTCACCACCAATCCGAGTCCATATACGCCACCACATATCCGCCGCCATCACGCCAATCCGTGTCCACCTACAACATATATCCTCCACCACATATCCGCTGCCATCACGCCAATCCGAGGCCACCTACAACATATATCCGCCACTAGTCCGATTTCCACCAGATTCATCGCCGCCACCAGTTCAAGATTCCACCAGATTCAACTCCGCCACCAGTCCTAGTCCGAGTCCAGTAATTGTTGCATTGTTTTTGATTTCCGGATCACACGATACTTCGAGTCGTGAGAGAACAGGACTCCTGAGATTCTGTGCTACCCGTAGAAGAAAATTAGTTCCAAACTCCAAAAAAAAACTAAGTCTGGAAAATTCTGGCTAGGCAGTTTTTAGACCATTTGTAGACTTTTTCGAAAAAAAATTATTGTGGAGCAAAAAAAAGTGAAAAAAAATTCAGAGCGTGCTCCTCCCTTGTTTACGTGCAGCGCCATGATTTTGTTAGTGTTCTAGGCTCGCGTCTCTAGCACGGTCTAGCCTAGGACCAGCACAGTACCGTCATTAAACGTTTATTCAGCTTTGCATCTCTGAATTGATTATTGCTGACCCTTTTTGCTACCATATTATAAGTGTTCCCAGCTCCATATACATCTACGTTGTGCGTTCCACTCTCCCTGGTAATCGCTCTATCCAAGCTTTGAGATTTTTGACTATGACGGTTGCCGATCACCGCCTGCTGCTGGGTAAGAACTGGTAAGAATTTGAGATTTGCTTGACTGATTTGTGACATCCACCACCACCTCTTGTTAGTAGTCTATAGGATCATATTCTTGTGTGTTTCTATTGCTGCTAACCACGGCAGGATCACAAGCCGACGAGACTGACTGGGAGAACATGACGAATAAGGAGTTACATGATAAATTTCAGCAAATGATGAGTGGACAGGTGCAAGATGTGCTAAACAGATTTGAAGAGGCCATAGAGACGATAGACGGCATGGAGAAGATGTTCGAAACAAAGCTCGATAACAAGTTTAATGAATTTCTCGCGCGTCTTCCACCACCACCACCGGCTGCCCCTAACGCACCTCTACAACAACAACAACAACAATGTCGTTTCCAAATCAAGTGGGACGAGCACAACGCGTTCCCATTGACCCTGGGCAAAATTCTGGTGCCGATGTGGATGCTTCTGCCGCTCCTGCTGCTACTGCAGAGGTGGAGGACCATTACGAGTATGAGGTTTACCAAAATCAAAAGTACATGCAACCACCAGCAGCACCACCACCAGGTCGTCCTCATGCATATCATCGCAATGGTAGGGATGCACCACCACCTGAGGTACATGACCATCTTCCTAAACTAAAACTGAATATTTAACCATTCGAGGGTAGATATGTTCCTGATATATATCTTACTTAGGAGTTAGAAACTGAACAACGATTTACATGTTTACAATATCCTGAGGAGAGACATGTGCCTGCTATTGTTTGTGCTTTCAGTAGCTTTGCATGTGTTTGGTGGTCTGAACATTGTAGATTATATCCTATTCCAGCTACTTGGGCTGCATTGAAACCATTGTAGAGATTCAAACCATTCTAGAGTATAAGGACTATACTAATATCACTCGTTTATTCCATCTTGCTTGTAAAGCTGAACATGAAGTGTAGGATCGATAGGCATTGGCGCGAACTAACTTTTCTGCAGGTCGATCTTCATCATGGACACCACGTGCATCCTCTACTTCCACTCCACTAGCACCTCCATCAGGTGCCACCTCCAGCCGTGATACAAGAAAGCAGGCACAACCACCACTATCTGCCAAGACCACACCTGCCGGACCTGCGCAGAGCTCTTCTTCTTCCAAGGCATCAACAGGGCACACAAGTGATATTATTTGTCGTCGTTGTAAGGGAAGAGGACATTTTGCGAGCGAATGCCAATCTCAACGTGTGATGATTGTTACTGAGGATGGTGGGTATGAGTTTGCTAGTGACTATGATGAGGAGACTTTGGCTCTTATTACACATGAAGAACACGGAGGAGAGGATTCTCATCATGAGACCCAATACATGGCTGCTGAAGATGTTGACAGGTATGAATGTTTAGTTGCTCAACGTGTTTTGAGTGTGCAGGTTACACAAGCTGAGCAAAATCAGAGGCATAATTTGTTCCATACAAAGGGAGTTGTGAAGGAATGTTCTGTTTGCGTCATCATAGATGGAGGGAGCTACAATAACTTGGCTAGCATGGAGAAGGTGGAGAAGCTATATCTCACCACAAGACCACATCCACATCCTAGTACATCCAATGGTTCAACAAAGTGGCAAGGTTAAGGTAACACGTACTGTTCGTGTGCATTTTAGTATCTCTACATATGCTGATTATGTTGATTGTGATGTGGTACCTATGCAAGCATGTTCCTTATTACTTGGTAGACCATGGCAATTTGATAGAAATTCTGTACACCATGGTAGAAACAAGCAGTATACTCCTGTTCATAAGGATAAAAATATTACTTTGCTTCCTATGACTCCTGATTCCATTTTGAAAGATGATATCAATAGAGCTAATAAAGCAAAACAGGAGAAAAATAAAAGTGAAAATTAGATTGTGGCAAAAGAATTTGAGCAAAAAATGTAGCCTAATAATAAACCATCTAGTGTTGCTTCTGAAATTAAGTTGAAAAGTGCATGTTTAATTGCCACCAAATCTGATATTGATGATTTAGATTTTAGCAAATCTGTTTGCTATGCTTTTGTGTGCAAAGAGGCATTATTTTCATTCGAGGACGTGCCTTCCTCTTTGCCTCCTGTTTTCACTGACATTTTGCAGGAGTTCGCTGACGTCTTTCCACAAGACGTGCTACCGGGATTACCACCTATTCGAGGGATTGAGCATCAAATTGACTTAATTCCTGGTGCATCATTACCCAACCATGCACCATACCATACCAATCCAGAGGAGACGAAGGAGATTATGCGTCAAGTACAAGAACTTCTCGACAAAGGTTATATACACGAATCCCTTAGTCCTTGTGCTGTTCCTATCATTTTAGTGCCGAAAAAGGATGGTACGTCACGTATGTGCGTTGATTGTAGAGGCATTAATAATATTACTATTCGTTATCGTCATCCTATTCCTAGGCTAGATGATATGCTTGATGAATTGAGTGGCTCTACAATATTGTCCAAAGTTGATTTGCGTATTGGATACCATCAAATTCATATGAAATTGGGAGATGAGTGGAAAAACGGCATTTAAAACTAAGTTTGGATTATATGAGTGGTTAGTCATACCTTTTGGGTTAACTAATGCACCTAGTACTTTCATGAGGTTAATGAACAAAGTTTTACGTGCTTTCATCGGACGATTTGTGGTAGTTTACTTTGATGACATATTGATTTATAGCAAATCTTTGGAGGAACATTTGGAACATTTGCGTGTTGTTTTTAGTGCTCTACGTGATGCATGTTTGTTTGGTAACCTTGGAAAGTGCACCTTTTGCACTGACCGAGTATCTTTTCTTGGCTATGTTGTTACTCCACAGGGAATTGAAGTTGATAAAGCCAAGATTGAAGCTATTGAGTGTTGGCTGCGGCCCAAAACGGTCACACACGTGAGGAGTTTCCTTGGCCTCGCTGGTTTCTATAGGCGTTTTGTGAGAGATTTCAGCACCATTGCTGCACCTCTCAACGAGCTTACAAAGAAGGATTGCCTTTTGTTTGGGGTACCGCACAGGAAGAAACCTTCACGGTATTGAAAGATAACTTGACACATGCTCCTTTACTCCAACTTCTAGATTTTAATAAGACTTTTGAGCTTGAATGTGATGCTAGTGGAATCGGATTAGGACCTGTGTTATTACAAGATGGCAAACCTGTTGCATACTTTTCTGAAAAATTGAATGTGCCTAGTCTGAACTATTCTACTTATGACAAAGTATTATATGCTCTTGTTCGGACCTTAGAAACATGGCAACATTCTTTATGGCCCAAGGAATTTGTTATACATTCTGATCATGAATCTTTGAAACACATTAAAAGTCAAGCAAAACTGAACCGTAGACATGCTAAATGGGTTGAATTCATTGAGACTTTTCCTTATGTCATTAAACACAAGAAGGGTAAAGAAAATGTTATTGTTGATGCATTGTCTCGTCGTTATACTATGCTTTCACAACTTGACTTTAAAATATTTGGTTTGGAGACCATCAAAGATCAATATGTGCATGATGCTGAATTTAAAGATGTATTGCAGAATTGTAAGGAAGGGAGAACTTGGAACAAGTTTGTTCTTAACGATGGATTTGTGTTTCGTGCTAACAAGCTATGCATTCCAGCCCCATTCGTCTTTTGTTGTTGCAGGAGGCGCATGGAGGAGGATTAATGGGACACTTTGGCATCAAGAAGACGGAGGATATACTTGCTAAACATTTCTTTTGGCCAAAGATGAGACGGGATGTTGAGCGTTTTGTTGCTCTCTGCACTACATGTCAAAAAGCTAAGTCACGATGCAATCCTCATGGTTTATATATGCCTTTGCCTGTACCTAGTGTTCCATGGAAGGATATATCTATGGACTTTGTTTTAGGTTTACCTCGAACAAAGAAGGGGAGGGATAGCATATTTGTTGTCGTGGATAGGTTCTCGAAAATGGCACACTTTATACCATGTCATAAAAGCGATGATGTTGTTAATGTTGCTGATTTGTTCTTTCGTGAAATTATTCGTTTGCATGGTGTGCCAAATACTATTGTTTCAGATCGTGATACTAAATTTCTTAGCCACTTTTGGAGATGTTTATGGGCTAAGTTGGGGACTAAGCTGCTTTTTAGTAATACTTGTCACCCCCAAACTAATGGACAAACTGAAGTAGTCAATAGAGCATTGTCTACTATGCTTATGGCTGTTTTGAAGAATAACAAGAAAATGTTGGAAGAATGCTTGCCTCATATTGAATTTGCTTATAATCGTTCATTGCATTCTACTACTAAGATGTGCCCTTTTGAAATTGTGTATGGTTTCCTACCTCGTGCACCTATTGATTTGTTGCCTCTTCCATCTTCGGAGAATGTTAATTTTGATGCTAAAGAATGTGCTGAATTGATTTTAAAAATGCATGAGTTAACCAAGGAAAACATTGAGCGTATGAATGCTAAATATAAAGTTGCTGGAGATAAGGGTAGAAAACATGTTGTGTTTGCAACTGGAGATCTTGTTTGGTTACATTTGCGTAAGGATAGATTTCCTAATTTGCGCAAATCAAAGCTAATGCCACGTGCTGATGGTCCTTTTAAGGTGTTAGAGAAAATAAATGATAATGCATATAAACTTGAGCTGCCTGCAGATTTTGGGGTTAGTCCCACTTTTAACATTGCAGATTTGAAGCCTTATTTGGGTGAGTAAGATGAGCTTCTGTCGAGGACGGCTTCATTTGAAGAAGGGGAAGATGATGAGGACATCAATACCATTGTTACACCCACAGCCGCTGCTGTTATACATACTGGACCAATTACTAGAGCTCGCGCACGCCAGTTGAATTATCAGGTGCTTTTGTTTCTTTGGAATGATTCTAATGTTCATGAGAATATGATGCTGCCTAAATTGGATACATTTGTTTTTCTTACAAATGAAGGGTCTAGCTTGGACAAGAAAGATGAACCTTGGAGCAAGTTCAAGCATGGAGATGATGGCATGCACAAGGGAATCAAGAACGGAGTTACAAGTGATGATTTCACGACTTCGAAGCCACCATAAGGAGTGCATGAAGCCTTGGATGAAATGTACAAGATGCCACTTCATAAATTTTGTCCAGAGGCTATTTTAGGTGCTACGTCACCTCATTATTGGGCCAGGCCCATGTATTTTCGAAATACTTAAGTATAGGCTGTTTTTAGAGTCCGTATGTGTGGGGAAACAAGAGTTAGGGTTGGTTTCGGACCCCTCCTCTAAGGGCCATGAAATCCCCCCCCCTTCCTCCATATATACAGCCCTTAGGGACTTTGGGTTTTGTTAGATTAAAAGTTAGCCATAGCTGCAATTTCGCGTACTTCGTTTGTGTCCAACAACCACACCAAGGCGTCACAGAACCCCACCTTGATCAATAAAGCTTTCATCTTATATTCACAGTATCCAGATTGCAATCTCAGTTTCTTGCTTGTTCTTCGTTTTCTCGCAGGAAACAGACCCTCGTGGTCAGGTTGATCGTGCTCCGGCGTGGTCAATAACCCCTCGGAAGATGGTTTAGCGATTGCTAAGGCGCGACATCTCGCACGTTTGTAGTCGGATCATCAAGGTCGACTCCCATAGAAACGATAGCCACCACGCGCCAAAGCTTCTGCTGGCGTGGGTGGTGGCGAAAGCTGCATGGACTATGGCGCGCTTCGACTTCTAACCATGTTAGAAGGAGCTCTATCACGGCCCAGCGGCTGCGTGCCATTGTCGCCAACACTTCGGCGGGGAGGCATGCCTCCTTCGTCCCGTAGATGATGAACAGGGCTCTTCCTAGGGCGGTGTCAAGGGTCGCCAGTGTGGTGACTCATAGAGGCGAAGGTGTCCCGATGTTTCGATGAGAGTCGACCTTGACGATCCGACTACGAACGTGCGAGACATCGCGCCTTAGCAATCGCTAAACCAACTTCTGAGGGGTTATTGACCACGCTGGAGCACGATCAACCTGACCACGAGGGTCTGTTTCCTGCGAGCAAACGAAAAACAAGCAAGAAACTGAGATTGCAATCTGGATATTGCGAATATAAGATGAAAGCTTTATTGATCAAGGTGGGGTTCTGTGACGCCTTGGTCTGGTCGTTGAACACAAACGAAGTACGCGAAGTTGCAGCTATGTCGAACTTTTAATCTAAACAAAACCCAAAGTCTAAACGATGCCCTAAGGGCTGTATATATGGAGGAGAGAGTGGGGAATTTCGTGGCCCTTGGAGGAGGGGTCCGAAACCAACCCTAACTCTTGTTTCCCCACACATACGGACTCTAAAAATAGGCTACAATCAAGTATTTCGAAATTACATGGGCCTGGCCCAAAATAAGGTGACGGGGCACCTAGAATAGCCTCTAGACGAAATTTATGAAGTGGCATCTTGTATAGTTCGTCCAAGGCTTCATGCATTCATTATGGTGGCTTCAAAGTCATGGAATCATCTCTTGTAACTCCGTTCTTGTTCCCCTTGCGCATGCCATCATCTCCATGCTTGAACTTGCTCCAAGGTTCATCTTTATTATCCAAGCTAGGCCCTTCATTTGTCAACAAAACAAATGTATCCAATTTAGGCAGCATCATATTCTCATGAACATTTGAATCGTTACCAAGAAACGAAAGTACCTGATAATGCAATTGGCATGCGCGAGCTCTAGTAATTGGTCCAGTATGTACAGCAGCAGGGGCTGTGGGTGTAACAATGGTATTGATGTCCTCATCATCATCCCCTTCTTGAAATGAAGTCGTCCTCGACGAAAGGTCATCTTCCTCACCCAAATAAGGCTTCAAATCTGCAATGTTGAAATTGGGACTAACCCCAAAATCTGGAGGCAGCTCAAGTTTATATGCATTATCATTTATTTTCTCTAACACCTTAAAAGGACCATCAGCACGTGGCATTAGCTTTGATTTGCGCAAATTAGGAAATCTATCCTTACGCAAATGTAACCAAACAAGATCTCCATGTGCAAACACAACATGTTTTCTACCCTTATCTCCAGCAAGTTTATATTTAGCAATCATACGCTCAATGTTTTCCTTAGTTAACTCATGCATTTTTAAAATCAATTCAGCACGTTCTTTAGCATCAAAATTAACCTTCTCCAAAGAAGGAAGAGGCAACAAATCAATAGGTGCACAAGGTAGGAAACCATACACAATTTCAAAAGGGCACATCTTAGTAGTAGAATGCACTGTACGATTATAAGAAAATTCAATATGAGGCAAGCATTCTTCCCACATTTTCTTATTATTCTTCAAAATAGCCCTAAGCATAGTAGACAATGTCCTATTGACTACTTCAGCTTGTCCGTCAGTTTGGGGTTGACAAGTAGTACTAAAAAGCAGTTTAGTCCCCAACTTAGCCCATAAACATCTCCAAAAGTGGCTAAGAAATTTAGTATCATGATCTGAAACAATAGTATTTGGCACACCATGCAAGCGAATAATTTCACGAAAGAACAAATCAGCAACATTAACAGCATCATCGCTTTTATGACATGGTATAAAGTGTACCATTTCCGAGAACCTATCCACGATAACAAATATGCTATCCCTCCCCTTCTTTGTTCGAGGTAAACCTAAAACAAAGTCCATAGATATATCCTCCCAAGGAATACTAGGTACAGGCACAGGCATATATAAACCATAAGGATTGAGTCGCGACTTAGCTTTTTGACATGTAGTGCAGCGAGCAACAAACCGCTCAACATCCCGTCTCATCTTTGACCAAAAGAAATGTGTAGCAAATATGTCCTCCGTCTTCTTCACGCCAAAGTGTCCCATTAATCCTCCTCCATGTGCCCCCTCAACAACAAAAGACGAACAGAGCTAGCTGGAATGCATAGCTTGTTAGCACGAAACATAAATCCATCGTTAAAAACGAACTTGTTCCAAGTTCTCCCTTCCTTACAATTCTGCAATACATCTTTAAATTCAGCATAATGCACATATTGATCTTTGGTGGTCTCCAAACCAAATATTTTAAAATAAAGTTGTGAAAGCATAGTATAACGACGAGACAATGCATCAGCAATAACATTTTCTTTACCCTTCTTGTGTTTAATGACATAAGGGAAAGTGATGAGGACATCAATACCATTGTTACACCCACAGCCCCTGCTGCTATACATACTGGACCAATTGCTAGAGCTCGCGCACGCCAATTAAATTATCAAGTACTTTCATTTCTTGATAATGATTCTGATGTTCGTGAGAATATGATGCTTCCTAAATTGGATACATTTGTTTTTCTTACAAATGAAGGGCCTGGCACGACTAAGAGGGATGAACACTGGAGCAAGACCAAGCATGGAGATGATGGCATGCACAAGGGGATCCAGAACGGAGTTATGAGTGATGATTTCAGGACTTTGAAGCCACCATAAGGAGTGCGTGAAGCCTTGGACGAAATATACAAGATGCCACTTCATAAATTTTGTCCAGAGGCTATTCTAGGTGCTGCGTCACCTTATTATTGGGCCAGGCCCATGTATTTTCAAAATACTTAAGTATAGGATGTTTTTAGAGTCCATGTGTGTGGGGAAAGAAGAGTTAGGGTTGGTTTCAGACCCCTCCTCCAAGGGCCACGAAATACCCCCTCTTCCACCGTATATACATCCATTAGGGCGTCGTTTAGACTTTGGGGTTTTGTTTAGATTAAAAGTTTGCCATAGCTGCAACTTCACGAACTTCGTTTGTGTCCAACAACCAGACCAAGACGTCGCAAAACCCCAACTTCATCAATAAAGCTTTCCTCTTATATTCGCAATATCCAGACTGCAATTTCAATTTCTTGCTTGTTCTTCGTTCTTTGAAGGAAATAGACCCTTGTGGTCAGGTTGATCGTGTTCCGGCGTGGTCAATAACCTCTCGGAGTTGGTTTAGCGATTGGTAAGGCGTGATGTCCTCGCACGTTCGTAGTCGGATCGTCAAAGTCGACTTCCACCAAAACGATAGCCACCATCTCATCGAAAGATCGGGCCCCTCGCCTCTATGAAGTGGTATCAGATTTCCAGGTTGCTCGGTGAGAATTTACAGTTTTTCATAGTTTAGATCGAGTCTGTTCTTCATACCTACAGTCCACAAAAAAAAGCCAAAAAAAATTAGGGCTAGTTCATCATATCCGAACCAATCTGAGCCTTTGCATAGTCTTTTCAGTATTTTGCTTTGTTGAATTTGCGGTTGCATCGTCGTGTCTAGTTGCAGGTCTTAGAGTCTAGTCTTTTAGAGTTTCGAGTTCTGGTCATAAGTTGTCATGCCGCTGCCGCACCATCATCATCGCCCCTGCCATCTACCACCACCGCTTATCTGCCATCGATCCGTCTCCATATACCATAACCAATCTGTATCCATATACGAGCACTAATCCGTATCTATATACCACCACCAATCCGTACCAATATACCACCACCGCTGCCATATCCTACCACCATATATCCACCACCAATCCGAGTTCCTTTCATATTAGGTTTGTTTTCGAGATCCTTCTATTTTCCGATTCGTGTTTCCTTACCTGAGTTGGTTTCGAAAAAAAAGAGTCTGGAGACCCCCGGGCAGTTTTTAGGGCAAAATTTTGGCGACCAAAAATATGTTTTCCCTATCCTATTTTAGGCTTTTCTGAGTCTTTTGAGCCACATGCCAACATAGTAATTTTTTGTCGCACTTTTTCGTCGTCGCTGCCCCGATTTCCGAAAAAAGTAACAAAAATTCCGTGCCCATCCTGTAAGTTTGACGAGGGAAGACTTTTGAGACTCTCGCCATTATAGTGATTTTTTGCAAAAAAAGAGGAGCGCCAAAAAAAAGAGGAGCGCAAAAAAACAGAGTGTGTGTTTCCCTTGTTTACGTGCAGCGTCGTGATTTTGTTAGTGTTCTAGGCTCACGTCTCTAGCACGGTCTAGCCTAGGACCAGCAAAGTACCGTCGTTGAGCGTTTATTCAACTTTGCATCTCTGAGTTGATTATTGCTGACCCTTTTTGCTACCATATTATAAGCCTTCCCAGCTCCACATACATCTACGTCGTGTGTTTGACTCTCCCTGGTAATCTC
Organism: Triticum urartu; assembly: GCF_003073215.2. Lineage (NCBI taxonomy): Eukaryota > Viridiplantae > Streptophyta > Magnoliopsida > Poales > Poaceae > Triticum > Triticum urartu. The sequence goes on along the minus strand of NW_024114985.1, from coordinate 177,893 downwards.
TCTATCCAAGCTTTGAGAGTTTTGACTACAACGGTTGCTGATCACCACCTGCTGCTTGGTAAGAACTGGTAAGAATTTGAGATTCGCTTGACAGATTTGTGACACCCACCACCACCTCTTGCTAGTACTCTATAGGATCATATTCTTGTGTGTTTCTATTGCTGCTAACCATGGCAGGATCACAAGCCGACGAGATTGACTGGGAGAACATGACGAATAAGGAGTTGCATGATAAATTTCAAGAAATGATGAGTGGACATGTGCAAGATGTGCTAAACAGATTTGAAGAGGCCATGGAGAAGATAGATGGCATTGAGAAGACGTTCGAAACAAAGCTCGATAACAAGTTTAATGAATTGCTTGCGCATCTTCCACCACCACCACCGGCTGCACCTAACGCACCTCTACAACAACAACAACAACGACTACCTCCACGTCGCCAAACAACCCTCCGCCGAGCGAGCCGTCTCCCTCTTGCACCTGGCCAAACTGTTGGTGCTACCGTTGATACTTCTGTGGCTCCTGCTGCTGATGCGGAGGAGGATGATTTTGCGGGAGATTACGAGGATGAGGTTGATTAAAATCAGAACTACGTGCAACCACCAGCACCGCAACCACCAGGTCGTCCACATGCAAATAATGGCAATGGTAGGGCTCCCCCTCAGGTACGAGATCATGACCATCTCCCTAAACTGAAATTGAATATTCCACCATTTGAGGGTAGATATGTTCCTGATATATATCTTACTTGGGAGTTAGAAACTGAACAACGATTTACATATTTACAATATCCTGAGGAGAGACGTGTTCCTGCTGCTGTTTGTGCTTTCACTAGTTCTGCATGTGTTTGGTGGTCTGAGCATTGTATATTATATCCTATTCCAGCTACTTGGGCTGCTTTGAAAACTGCTATGCATACTCATTGGGTTCCACCATATTATCAATGTGAATTACTTCAAAAATTGCAGCGTTTAAGACAAGGAAAAAATTCTGTAGAAGAATATTATCAGGAATTACAAACTGGCATGATTAGATGTGGTATTGTTGAGGAGAATGAAGCTATGCTTGCACGTTTTATGGGTGGATTAAATAGAGAGATTCAGACCATTCTAGAGTATAAGGAGTATACTAATATCACTCGTTTATTCCATCTTGCTTGTAAAGCTGAACGTGAAGTGCAGGATCGACAGGCATTGGCGTGAACTAACTTTTCTGCAGGTCGATCTTCATCATGGACACCACGTGCATCCTCTGCTTCCACTGCACCAGCATCTCCATCAGGTGCCACCTCCAGCCGTGATACAAGAAAGCAGGCACAACCACCACTATCTGCCAAGAGCACACCTGCCGGGCCTACGCAGAGCTCTTCTTCTTCCATGGCATCAACAGGGCACACAAGTGATATTATTTGTCGTTGTTGTAAGGGAAGAGGACATTTTGCGAGAGAATGCAAATCTCAGTGTGTGATGATTACTACTGAGGATGGTGGGTATGAGTCCGCTAGTGACTATGATGAGGAGATTTTGTCTCTTATTACACGCGAATAACACGGTGGAGATGATTCTGATCATGAGACGCAATACATGGCTCCTGAAGATGCTGACAGGTATGAATGTTTAGTTGCTCAACGTGTTCTGAGTGTGCAGGTCACACAAGCTGAGCAAAATCAGAGGCATAATTTGTTCCATACAAAGGGAGTTGTGAAGGAACGTTCTGTTCGCGTCATCATAGATGGAGGGAGCTGCAACAACTTGGCTAGCATGGAGATGGTGGAGAAGCTATCTCTCACCACAAGACCACATCCACATCCTTACTACATCCAATGGTTCAACAACATCGGCAAGGTTAAGGTAACACGTACTGTTCGTGTGCACTTTAGTATCTCTACATATGCTGATTATGTTGATTGTGATGTGGTACCCATGCAAGCATGTTCCTTATTACTTGGTAGACCATGGGAATTTGATAAAAATTCTGTACACCATGGTAGAAACAATCAGTATACTCTTGTTCATAAGGATAAAAATATTACTTTGCTTCCTATGACTCCTGATTCCATTTTGAAAGATGATATTAATAGAGCTAATACAGCAAAATAAGAGAAAAATCAGATTGTGGCAAAAGAATTTGAGCAACAAATAAAGCCTAATAATAAACCATCTAGTGTTGCTTCTGAAATTAAATTGAAAAGTGCATGTTTACTTGCCACCAAATCTGATATTGATGATCTAGATTTTAGCAAATCTGTTTGCTAGGCTTTTGTGTGCAAAGAGGCATTATTTTCATTCGAGGACGTGCCTTCCTCTTTGCCTCCTGCTTTCACTAACATTTTGCAGGAGTTCGCTGACGTCTTTCCATAAGACGTGCCACCGGGATTACCACCTATTTGAAAGATTGAGCATCAAATTGACTTAATTCCCGGTGCATCATTACCCAACCTTGCGCCATACCGTACCAATCCAGAGGAGACGAAGGAGATTATGCGTCAAGTATAGGAGCTGCTCGACAAAGGTTATATACGCGAATCCCTTAGTCCTTGTGTTGTTCCTATCATTTTAGTGTCGAAAAAGGATGGTACGTCGCGTATGTGTGTTGATTGTAGAGGCATTAATAATATTACTATTTTTTATCATCATCCTATTCCTAGGCTAGACGACATGCTTGATGAATTGAGTGGCTCTACAATATTCTCCAAAGTTGATTTGTGTAGTGGATACCATCAAATTCGTATGAAATTGGGAGATGAATGGAAAACAACATTTAAAACTAAGTTTGGATTATATGAGTGGTTAGTCATGCCTTTTGGGTTAGCTAATGCACCTAGTACTTTGATGAGGTTAATGAACGATGTTTTATGTGCTTTCATTGGACGATTTGTGGTAGTCTATTTTGATGATATACTGATTTATAGTAAATCTTTGGAGTAACATTTGGAACAGTTACGTGTTGTTTTTCTTGCTCTACGTGATGCACGTTTGTTTGGTAACCTTGGAAAGTGCACCTTTTGCACCGACCGAGTATCTTTTCTTGGCTATGTTGTTACTCCACAGGGAATTGAAGTTGATAAAGCCAAGAATGAAGCTATTAAGAGTTGGCTGCAGCCCAAAACAGTCAGACAAGTGAGGAGTTTCCTTGGCCTCGCTAGTTTCTATAGGAGTTTTGTGAGAAATTTCAGCACCATTGTTGCACCTCTCAATGAGCTTACAAAGAAAGATGTGCCTTTTGTTTGGGGTACCGCAGAGGAAGATGCCTTCACGGTATTGAAAGATAAGTTGACACATGCTCCTTTACTCCAACTTCCTGATTTTAGTAAGACTTTTGAGCTTGAATGTTATGCTAGTGGAATTGGATTAGGAGGTGTGTTATTACAAGATGGCAAACCTACTGCATACTTTTCTGAAAAATTGAGTGGGCCTAGTCTAAACTATTCTACTTATGATGAAGTATTATGTGCTCTTGTTCGGACCTTAGAAACATGGAAAAATTATTTATGGCCCAAGGAATTTGTATACATTCTGATCATGAATCTTTGAAACACATTAAAAGTCAAGCAAAATTGAACCGTAGACATGCTAAATGGGTTGAATTCATTGAGACTTCTCCCTTATGTCATTAAACACAAGAAGGGTAAACAAAATGTTATTGCTGATGCTTTGTCTCGTCGTTATACTATGCTTTCACAACTTGACTTTAAAATATTTGGTTTGGAGACCATCAAAGATCAATATATGCATGATGCTGAATTTAAAGATGTATTACAGAATTGTAAGGAAGGGGGAACTTGGAATAAGTTCATTCTTAATGATGGATTTGTGTTTCGTGCTAACAACCTATGCATTCCAATTAGCTCCGTTCGTCTTTTGTTGCTACAGGAGGCGCATGGAGGAGGATTAATGGGACACTTTGGCGTCAAGAAGACGGAGGATATAATTGCTACACATTTCTTTTGGCCAAAGATGAGACGGGATGTTGAGCGTTTTGTTGCTCGCTACACTACATGTCAAAAACCTAAGTCATGAGTCAATCCTCATGGTTTATATATATGCCTTTGCCTGTACCTAGTGTTCCTTGGGAGGATATATCTATGGACTTTGTTTTAGGTTTACCTCTAACAAAAAAGGGGAGGGATAGCATATTTGTTGTCGTGAATAGGTTCTAAAAAATGGCACACTTTATACCATGTCATAAAAGCGATGATGCTGTTAATGTTGCTGATTTGTTCTTTCGTGAAATTATTCGCTTGCATGGTGTGCCAAATACTATTGTTTCAGATCGTGATACTAAATTTCTTAGCCACTTTTGGAGATGTTTATGGGATAAATTGGGGATTAAACTGCTTTGTAGTACTACTTGTCACCCTCAAACTAATGGACAAACTGAAGTAGTTAATAGAACATTGTCTACTATGCTTAGGGCTGTTTTAAAGAATAATAAGAAAATGTTGGAAGAATGCTTGCCTCATATTGAATTTGCTTATATTTGTTCATTGCATTCTACTACTAAGATGTGCCCTTTTGAAATTGTGTATGGTTTCCTACCTCGTGCACCTATATATTTGTTGCCTCTTCCATCTTCGGAGAAGGTTAATTTTGATGCTAAAGAACGTGTTGCATTGATTTTAAAAATGCATGAGTTAACTAAGTAAAACATCGAGCGAATGAATGCTAAATATAAACTTGATGGCGACAAGGGTAGAAAACATGTTGTGTTTGCACCTGGAGATCTTGTTTGGTTACATTTGCATAAGGATAGATTTCCTAATTTGCGCAAATCAAAGCTAATGCCACGTGTGCTAATGGTCCTTTTATGGTGTTAGAGAAAAAAATGATAATGCATATAAACTTGAGCTGCCTGCAGATTTTGGGGTTAGTCCCACGTTTAACATTGCAGATTTGAAGCCTTATTTGGGGGGAGGAAGATGAGCTTTCATCGAGCATGACTTCATTTCAAGAAGGGGAGGATGATGAGGACATCAATACCATTGTTACATCCACTGCCCCTGCTGCTATACATACTGGACCAATTACTTGAGCTCGCGCACGCCAATTGAATTATCAGGTACTTTCGTTTCTTGGTAATGATTCTGATGTTCATGAGAATATGATGTTGCCTAAATTGGATACATTTGTTTTGCTTATAAATGAAGGGCCTGGCATGGATAAGAGGGATGAACACTGGAGCAAGACCAAGCATGGAGATGAGGGCATCCGCAAGGGGATCCAGAACGGAGTTACAAGTGATGATTTCAGGACTTTGAAGCCACCATAAGGAGTGCATGAAGCCTTGGACGAAATATACAAGATGCTACTTCATAAATTTTGTCCAGAGGCTATTCTAGGTGCTACGTCACCTTATTATTGGGCCAGGCCCATGTATGTTCGAAATACTTAAGCATAGGCTGTTTTTAGAGTCCGTATGTGTGGGGAAACAAAAGTTAGGGTTGGTTTCGGACCCCTCCTCCAAGGCCCACGAAATTCCCCCCTCTTCCTCCATATATACAGCCATTAGGGCGTCGTTTAGAATTTGGGGTTTTGTTTAGATTAAAAGTTCGCCATAGCTGCAACTTCACGTACTTCGTTTGTGTCAACGACCAGACCAAGACGTCGCAGAACCCCACCTTCATCAATAAAGCTTTCCTCTTATATTCGCAATATCCAGATTGCAATTTCAATTTCTTGCTTGTTCTTTGTTGCTTGCAGGAAATAGATCCTCGTGGTCAGGTTGATCGTGCTCCAGCGTGGTGAATAACCTCTCGGAGTTGGTTTAGCGATTGCTAAGGTGCGACGTCCTCGCACGTTCGTAGTCGGATCGTCAAAGTCGACTTCCACCAAAACGATAGCCACCATCTCATCGAAAGATCGGGCCCTCGCCTCTATCAGAAAGTCTCAATGAATTCAACCCATTTAGCATGTCTACGGTTCAGTTTTGCTTGACTTTTAATGCGTTTCAAAGATTCATGATCAGAATGTATAACAAATTCCTTGGGCCATAAATAATGTTGCCATGTTTCTAAGGTCCGCACAAGAGCATATAATTCTTTATCATAAGTAGAATAGTTCAGACTAGGCCCACTCAATTTTTTAGAAAAGTATGCAATAGGTTTGCCATCTTGTAATAACACACCTCCTAATCCAATTCCACTAGCATCACATTCAAGCTCAAAAGTCTTATTGAAATCAGGAAGTTGGAGTAAAGGAGCATGTGTCAACTTATCTTTCAATACCGTGAAGGCTTCTTCCTGTGCGGTACCCCAAACAAAAGGCACATCCTTCTTTGTAAGCTCGTTGAGAGGTGCAGCAATGGTGCTAAAATCTCTCACAAAACGCCTATGGAAACCAGCGAGGCCAAGGAAACTCCTCACTTGTGTGACCGTTTTGGGATGCGGCCAACTCTCAATAGCTTTAATCTTGGCTTTATCAAATTCAATTCCCTATGGGGTAACAACATAGTGATGAGGACATCAATACCAATGTTACACCCATAGCCCCTGCTGCTATACATATTGGACCAATTACTAGGGCTCGCGCACGCCAATTGAATTATCAGGTACTTTCGTTTCTGGGTAACGATTCTAATGTTCGTGAGAATATGATGCTGCCTAAATGGAATACATTTGTTTTTCTTACAAATGAAGGGCCTAGCTTGGACAAGAAAGATGAACCTTGGAGAAAGTTCAAGCATGGAGATGATGGCATGCGCAAGGGGATCAAGAACGGAGTTACAAGTGATGATTTCAGGACTTTGAAGCCACCATAAGGAGTGCATGAAGCCTTGGACGAAATATACAAGATGCCACTTCGTAAACTTCGTCCAGAGGCTATTTTAGGTGCTGCGTCACTTTATTATTGGGCCAGGCCCATGTATTTTCGAAATACTTAAGTATAGGCTGTTTTTAGAGTCCGTGTGTGTGGGGAAACTGGAGTTAGGGTTGGTTTCGGACCCCTCCACCAAGGGCCATGAAATTCCTCCCTCTTCCTCCATATATACAGCCCTTAGGGCATTGTTTAGACTTTGGGTTTTGTTTAGATTAAAGTTTGCCATAGCTGCAACTTCGCATACTTAGTTTGTGTTCAACGACCAGACAAAGGCGTCACAGAACCCCACCTTGATCAATAAAGCTTTCATCTTATAGTCGCAATATCCAGATTGCAATCTCAGTTTCTTGCTTGTTCTTCATTTGCCTGCAGGAAACAGACCTTCGTGGTTAGGTTGACCGTGCTCCGGCGTGGTCGATAACCACTCAGAGTTGGTTTAGCGGTTGCTAAGGCGCGACGTCCTCGCACGTTCGTAGTCAGATCGTCAAAGTCGACTTCGTCCAAAACGATAGCCACCATCTCAATGAAAGACGGGACAACTTCGCCTCTATCGCATAGCCAAGAAAAGATACTCGGTCGGTGCAAAAGGTGCACTTCCCAAGGTTACCAAACAAACGTGCATCACGTAGAGAAATAAAAACAACATGTAAATGTTCCAAATATTCCTCCAAAGATTTGCTATAAATCAATATGTCATCAAAGTAGACTACCACAAATCGTCCAATGAAAGGAGGTAAAACTTCGTTCATTAATCTCATAAAAGTACTAGGTGCATTAGTTAACCCAAAAGGCATGACTAACCACTCATATAATCAAAAATTAGTTTTATATGTTGTGTTCCATTCATCTCCCAATTTCATACGAATTTGATGGTATCCACTATGCAAATCAACTTTGGAGAATATTGTAGAACCACTCAATTCATCAAGCATATCATCTAGCCTAGGAATAGGATGACGATAACTAATAGTAATAGTATTAATGCCTCTACAATCAACGCACATACGTGACGTACCATCCTTTTTCGGCACTAAAATGATAGGAACAGCACAAGGATTAAGGGATTCGTGTATATAACCTTTGTCGAGCAGTTCTTGTACTTGACGCATAATCTCATTCGTCTCCTCTGGATTGGTACGGTATGGTGTACGGTTGGGTAATGATGCACCGGGAATTAAGTCAATTTGATGCTCAATCCCTCCAATAGGTGGTAATCCCGGTGGCACGTTCTGTGGAAATACGTCAGCGAACTCCTGCAAAATGTTAGTGACAGCAGGAGGCAAAGAGGATGGCACGTCCTCGAATGAAAATAATGCCTCTTTGCACACAAAAGCATAGCAAACAGATTTGCAAAAATCTAGATCATCGATATCAGATTTGGTGGCAAGTAAACATGCACTTTTCAATTTAATTTCAGAAGCAGCACTAGATGGTTTATTATTAGGCTTCATTTGTTGCTCAAACTCTTTTGCCACAATCTGATTTTCACTCTTATTTTTCTCCTGTTTTTCTTTATTAGCTCTATTAATATCATCTTTCAAAATGGAATTGGGAGTCATAGGAAGAAAAGTAATATTTTTATCCTTATGAACAAGAGTATACTGATTCTTTTTACCATTGTGTACAGGAATTTTATCAAATTGCCATGGTCTACCAAGTAATAAGGAACATGCTTGCATAGGTACCAAATCACAATCAACATAATCAGCATATGTAGAGATACTAAAATGCACACGAATAGTACGTGTTACCTTAACCTTGCCGTTATTGTTGAACCATTGGATGTAGTAAAGATGTGGATGTGGTCTTGTGGTGAGAGATAGCTTCTCCACCATCTCCATGCTAGCCAAGTTATTGCAGCTCCCTCCATCTATGATGACGCAAACAGTACGTTCCTTCACAACTTCCTTTGTATGGAACAAATTATGCCTCTGATTTTGCTCGGCTTGTGTAACCTGCACACTCAAAACACGTTGAGCAACTAAACATTCATACCTGTCAGCATCTTCAGCAGCCATGTAATGTGTCTCATGATCAGAATCATCTCCACCGTGTTCTTCATTTGTAATAAGAGCCAAAGTCTCCTGATCATAGTCACTAGCGGACTCATACCCACCATCCTCAGTAACAATCATCACACGCTGAGATTTGCATTCTCTTGCAAAATGTCCTCTTCCCTTACAATGAAGACAAATAATATCACTTGTGTGCCATGTTGATGCCATGGAAGAAGAAGAGCTCTGCGCAGGCCCGGCAGGTGTGCTCTTGGTAGATAGTGGTGGTTGTGCCTGCTTTCTTGTATCACGGCTAGAGGTGGCACCTAATGGAGGTGTTGGTGTAGTGGAAGTAGAGGATGCACGTGGTGTCCATGATGAAGATCAACCTGCAGAAAAGTCAGTTCGCGCCAATGCCTGTCGATCATGCACTTCACATTCAGCTTTACAAGCAAGATGGAATAAACAAGTAATATTAGTATACTCCTTATACTGTAGAGTGGTCTGAATCTCTCTATTTAATCCACCCATAAAATGTGCAAGCATAGCTTTATTCTCCTCAACAATACCACATCTAATCATGCCAGTTTGTAATTCCTGATAATATTTTTCTACAGAATTTTTTCCTTGTCTTAAACGCTGCAATTTTTGAAGTAATTCACGTTGATAATATGGTGGAACCCAATGAGTACGCATAGAAGTTTTCAAAGCAGCCCAAGTAGCTGGAATAGGATATAATCCACAATGCTTAGACCACCAAACACATGCAAAACTAGTGAAAGCACAAACAGCAGCAGGAACACGTCTCTCCTCGGGATATTGTAAACATGTAAATCGTTGTTCAGTTTCTAACTCCCAATTAAGATATATATCAGGAACATATCTACCCTCAAATGGTGGAATATTCAATTTCAGTTTAGGGAGATGGTCATGATCTCGTACCTGAGGGGGAGCCCTACCATTGCCATTATTTTCATGGGGACGACCTGGTGGTTGCGGTGCTGGTCGTTGCAAGTAGTTATGATTTTGATCAACCTCATCCTCGTAATCTCCCAAAAAATCATCCTCCTCCGCATCAGCAGCAGGAGCCACAGAAGTATCAACAGCAGCACCAACAGTTTGGCCAGGTGTAAGAGGGAGACGGCTCGCTCAGTGGAGGGCTGTTTCACGACGTGGAGGTAGTCGTCGTCGTCGTCGTTGTCATTGTTGTTGTTGTTGTTGTTGTTGTTATTAGAGGTGCGTTAGGTGCAGCCGGTGGTGGTGGTGGAAGACGCGTGAGCAATTCATTAAACTTGTTATCGAGCTTTGTTTCGAACGTCTTCTCCATGCCATCTATCTTCTCCATGGCCTCTTCAAATCTGTTTAGCACATCTTGCACTTGTACATTCATCATTTGCTGAAATTTATCATGCAACTCCTTATTCGTCATGTTTTCCCAGCCAGTCTCGTCGGCTTGTGATCCTTCCATGGTTAGCAGCAATAGAAACACACAAGAATATGATCCTACAGACTACTAACAAGAGATGGTGGTGGGCGTCACAAATCCATCAAGCAAATCTCAAATTCTTACCAGTTCTTACCCAGCAGCAGGCGGTGATCGGCAACCGTCGTAGTCAAAAACTCTCAAAGCTTGGATAGAGCGATTACCAGGGAAAATCAAACGCATGAAGTAGATGTATGTGGAGCTGGGAAGGCTTATAATATGGTAGCAAAAAGGGTCAGCAAGAATCAATTCAGAGATGCAAAGTTGAATAAACACTCAACGATGGTACTGTGTTGGTCCTAGGCTAGACCGTACTAGAGACGCGAGCCTAGAACACTAACAGAATCATGGCGCTGCACGTAAACAAGGGAAAGCACACTCTGGAACTTTTTTTTCACACTGTTTTTTGTTTTTGCGCTCCTTTTTTTTGCGAAAAATCACTATAATGGCAAGTGTCTCAAAACTCTTCCCTCGTCAAACTGACAAGATGGGAACGAATTTTTTTTGACTTTTTTGGAAATCAGGGCAGCGACGATGAAAAAGTGCGACAAAAAATCACTATGATGGCACGTGGCTCAAAAGACTCAGAAAACCTAAAAATAGGATAGGGAAAAAATTGTGTGTGAAAATTTTGGCCTAAAAACTGCCTAGGGGTCTCCAGACTCTTTTTTTTCGATACCTACTCAGGCAAGAAAACATGAATCGGAAGTTAGACGGACCTCGAAAACAAATCTAATATGAAAAGAACTCGGATTGTTGGTGGATATATGGTGGTAGGATATGGCAGCGGTGGTGGTATATGGATACGGATTGGTGGTGGTATATGGATCCGAATTGGTGGTGGTATATGGATACGAATTGGTGATGGTATATGGAGACAGATCGATGGCGGATAAGCGGTGGTGGTAGATGGCAGGGGCGATGATGATGGTGCGGCGGCGGCGTGACAACTTATGACCATAACTCGAAACTCTAAAGGACTAGACTCTAAGACCAGCAACTAGACACGACGATGCAACCGCAAATTCAACAAAGCAAAATACTGAAAAGACTATGCAAAGGCTCAAATTGGTTCAGATAGGATGAACTAACCCTATTTTTTGGCTTTTTTCGTGGAATGTAGGTATGAAGAACAGACTCGATCTAAACAACAAAAAAATGTAAAATCTCACCGAGCAACCTGAAAACTGATACCACTTGATAGAAGGGAAGGTGTCCCGATGTTTCGATGAGATGGTGGATATCGTTTTCTGTGGGAGTCGACCTTGATGATCCGACTACGAACGTGTGAGACGTCGCGCCTTAGCAATCGCTAAACCAACTTCCGAGGGATTATTGACCATGCCAGAGCATGATCAACCTAACCACGAGGGTCTATTTCCTGTGAGCACACGAAAAACAAGAAAGAAACTGAGATTGCAATCTGGATATTCCGAATATAAGATGAAAGCTTTATTGATCAAGGTGGGGTTCTGTGACGCCTTGGTCTGGTCGTTGAACACAAAGGAAGTACGCGAAGTTGCAGCTATGTCAAACTTTTAATCTAAACAAAACCCTAAGTCTAAACGATGCCCTAAGGGCTGTATATATGGAGGAGAGATGGGGGAATTTCGTGGCCCTTGGAGGAGGGGTCCGAAACCAACCCTAACTCTTGTTTCCCCACACATACAGACTCTAAAAACAGCCTTCAATCAAGTATTTTGTTACATCGGCCTGGCCCAAAATAAGGTGACGCAGCACCTAGAATAGCCTCTGGACGAAATTTATGAAGTGGCATCTTGTATATTTCGTCCAAGGCTTCATGCACTCATTATGGTGGCTTCAAAGTACTGGAATCATCACTTGTAACTCCGTTCTTGTTACCCTTGTGCATGCCATCATCTCCATGCTTGAACTTGCTCCAAGGTTCATCTCTCTTGTCCAAGCTAGGCCCTTCATTTGTAAACAAAACATATGTGTCCAATTTAGGCAGCATCATATTCTCATGAACATTAGAATCGTTACCAAGAAACGAAAGTACCTGATAATTCAATTGGCGTGCGTGAGCTCTAGGAATTGATCTAGTATGTATAGCAGCAGGGGCTGTAGGTGTAACAATGGTATTGATGTCCTCATCAGAGCCAAAACGCCGGACGTCCGACAAGTACCGGACGACCGGACCCTCCCGAGCCACCGGATGCCCGGTACCTGTCGGACGACCGGCACCTGTGCGTTGCCATGTGTTGGGCCGCAGCCTAGGTACCCCTTCACTTACCCCTTCGTGGCCCTAGACTATATATACTCCTCCACCTCCACCATATGAGGGTTAGCAAAGAATTAGCTCATATTTCGTGTGAGAGCTTTGCTCATCCACTTGGTTACCTTCTCCTCGGAGATTCGAGCCTCCTACGGAGAAGATCCCCCAAGCGGATTCAAGACCCCTCTTTAGGGAAGAACATCAACACCTCCTCACAGAGAAGACCGGTTACCATTGTATCGTCCCTAGTTGATCGTGTACCGTGTATCGTTCCATGTATCCGAGGATCTAGCACTTTTGAGACTTGTTCTTGTTAGTTTGAGTGTTCCTCTTATATTTCCCCTTTGTGTTCTTCGTGTTTTTCACGGGATTCCGCTCCTTTCATGAAAGATCGGGCGATTAGGGTTATACCCTACATCAACTTGGTATCATGAGCCACGTTGATCACGATTTCGGATCCTCCCCTCTTTGTTTTCTAGCCTAATTTTGTTGTGTTATTCTCCAATTTCAAAATCCCCACCAAAAATAGCCCCAATTTTTTTGTGATTTATTGGTTTGACGAAGTTTTGATGGATTTGATCCATGGATTTGCATGGTTTCGAGAGGATCTAGCATTTCCCCAAGTTTCCCCATCTTTTACCCACGAAATCTCATCAATTTTGACCCCAAAATCATCATTTTCCGCCCAAAATCACGCCCCGGATCTCGCATCTCGCGTTGACCCCGACCCACCGGACGACCGGCCTTTCACGGACGTCCGGAGCCCCTCGGCCTACTGGACGTCCGACCTTTTTCGGACGACCGGAACCCTAACCCGAGCCAAATTTACGGATTTCGGAGCCGGACCGGACGTCCGGCCCCCGGACATCCGACCTTGTCCGGACGTCCGTAACCTGTAGTTTCAGATTTCAGCTGATTTTTGTTTCGGCCATAACTAATTCATCCGGAGTCCGATTTTGACGTTCTTTAGCTCATTTTGAAGCTCTTGACATCCCCCTTCCCACAAATATACCAACAACATCTTTTGACTCCATAAAAATTGAAAATTTTGGCATCTTTGCCTAGGGCTTCCACCAGATCATCCGCTACACCACCACCGACTTCCGCAACCTAACCAATTTTGTTCTCCATCGCATTAGTGGTTGCTTGAGGAGTGATTTCAGTCTCTTAAGGTGTCTAGGCTACTTAGGGACGGTTGCTTCTTCATCAACCACCACCACCACTTCCGCATAGGCTTACCAACCATACACTTCTTCCACCCCGACCTAACCCAATTTTGTTTGTGCTGTGAGTTGTATCTCCTAAGGTGTTACGACTACTTAGGGACCATGGTTCCAACTCCGACACCGTGTATAGTCCACCACTCTACCCTCCATTTCTGCAATCCCATTGAGCTTCCGCAAAACCACCACCGTATTCCTGCTACCACCATTTGACATTTGAGATTTTGAGTTTGCGGTTTTTCCGTTTCCTAAGATGTTTCAGCTACTTAGGGACGAGTCTCCATCATCTTGGTATCTCCATCAAGATCACCGCCACTCATCATCACCACGGACGGTAACCTCCATATCATCTTGGTATCGTGGTATCCCTCCATTGTATATTCCCTTGACATTGCATTCATAACCCCTAGCCCATTTTGCGTCACTTGCCTATCGAGACTAGCCATTTGAGTATTGCTGGCAACGTTACTTGTGCACATTAGTGATCTACACCATACATTGCATACATACCATACCATATCGGTATCTTCTTGGTATCATATCATCCTTTGTGCCACAAGTTTGTTCCCGCATATATACAATTGCTATCTTGGTTTGTGCATTGTGCCAAAGTGGCCAAAAAAAGAATTAGCTTTTAAGCAAAAGAGAAAGAGCAAAGAAGCTTGTAAGAAATAGCCATAGCATCATACCACATTATCATATCCGATCATCTTGGATCATAACACTGGGAGCCATACATATATAGCATACTTGGGATAGAAAACGCATACATTTTGCATCTTATAGGTTGTGCACAAGTGTCGTACCTGCCTATAGAGCAATCGTGCTAGCGTCTCTCTTGAGTTTTGCAACATGAGCGTTTTCCGTGGATTCCACATTTTGTGCTCATCCTTGGTTGCACGACCCCATTTATCTATCCGTGTGTGTGTTTCTGTGTGCCACATATTGCTATTGGTCTACTTGTTTCACTTGCGAATTTGTGAATATCTTTCAACATTATTGACTCTTGCTAACATTTTGCATAAAAAATTTTGTGCCACTATCCTCACCGAGCTCCACCATAAGCCTTACTTGTGTAGGTGTGAAAAGCCGACAAGAATTGGTACCAATTGTGCTATTTCCTTGTCCACATGGGAGTGATCATTGATCCATTTTCAACTTCGGTCAAGGTACATTTGGTATTCATTCTTCTTTTTCTCCCACTCATATTGGCTTGAGTCTTGTGATGGATAGTCAAGGCATTTCATCTCCGGTCTTCTACAACAACGACGGCGTGAACAACTACATCACCAAAGCGGCAATCTTCGATCTACAATGACAAATGCAAGGCACACAATCAAGATTGCAAGAGCGCATCGAGAACCTCTCCATTGACATTAGCCACTCCGAAGCGAGGAAAAGGGACTACATCGACAACAAGCTTTCCGCAGAAAAGAAGGAGCAAGATGCAAGGATGGAGGATATTCGGGCCTCGATCAAGTCTAATTCCCCTTCATCATCCTCAAGGCGGCGACGTTCAAGTCACAAGTCTTCGGAGCGCAATAATGATGCAAGTGCAAGTCGTCCACGTCCACATCTCCATGGCGACCACCATCACGTTCATGATCCACCTCGTCATGAAGGGCAAGTCACCTCCAAGCAACGTGTGCACGATGCTGACGAACGACATCTACTACGAGCTCAAGTGCGACAATGACTCCATCATCATGAAGATGCTCGCCAAGCGCAAATGTACAAGTCCCAACGAGCTCTACTTCACGTCAAGGCCAAGCCTCAAGAGCACAAGACAAGACCACGAGACGAGCACCACCAAGACGGAGCTACGACTACCACCACCACTTTGGAATCTTCGCTAAGTGCTATCAAGGCATCTTCTCCTTTGGATGTACGGCATCTTAGCCTACTTCCCATGAGTTCACCTACATCGACATCTTCACCAACATGGCGACCACCTACGAGCGAGGGCGACACTTCCATCTTCGGAAGCCCCCAAGGAAGATGGCCGAGCATGGGACATTCCCTTTGGTCATGGAGACGAGCTACGAGGTGCCACATCATATGGGCCTCCAACAACAAGAACGCGACAAGACATTCGACCTAGGGCCATCCCCTTCGACCACGGCGACGAGCGCGAACCTCTTCAACAACATGAAGACGGCGCCCATATTGGACTCATACTCCGAGTCAAGCTATGAGACCGCACATGAGACCTTATCTTCGGTCTTAGAGGAGAGTGATGATGGGCCATCTTCGGCCTTCATCCACGGCTACAACTATGACATGATTGAGCATGGAGACATTTGCACCAACATCTCTCCGACACCCACATATAAAGAGATGCCCCAATTCCCATGTGAGGAGAGCCACCCCACCATGAGTGATATGAGTGACTCCACCATTTGTGACATTGAGTGCATTTCCTATGAGAGGATGCGTGTGACCACCACTAGCCCCACACTTGAGAGCATCCAAGAGGGAGTGAGTGAGCCACCACACTTAGTGAGTGAGGTAGTTGACACGGCACGTGAGTCCACTATGATTCCTAACGACTTAACCTCTATTCCGAGTGTGTTTTCTTCTTTGGTGCTAGGTCTCCTACATGATGACATGCCTATCCTCGATGAGTCCATATCTCCAATGGCAACAATGATGGCCATGGTGGAAGAAGATGCACCCCCCACATGGTTCCATCAAGATGAAGATGACCATGACTTGGTCTTCGACACCTCACCTACAACACATGAGCGATGCTCCAAAGGTAACATAGGTGATGGTGCTTCCCTTGTTCCACTAGTGGACTATCTCACCAATGATTGCTTGCATGATGTTGATCCACCTATTCCCATGCTTCATGCTAGTGCGAATTCTTCATGTCATGACTTACCTATTTATGATAAATATGATGATGAGCATGTTGATTTGCCTAGTTGTGATGCTATGCTCCATAGGATATCAGGTGAAAATTCTTTTGGTCACATCATGTTTGACAATACATTAACCTTGTCATATGCTATGAGTGAGATATCCCATATTGCATCATTTCAATCTCAACATAGTGACTATGCATGCCCCATTCAAATAAATCCCATTTGCACTTATGGCATAGATGACAAGATGATGGTCATTTGCTTTTGTTTCTCTTGTGATGATATTGCTATGCTTACTTTGCAAAATTTGCACAATTCATCTCCTATGCCATGCCATGAAAATTATTGTGTATCGCATGATTACATCACTTGTGTGAACGATATGCATACCATTCATCACAATGCTCTAGATATTTCCCATGATGCATTACATAATTTGAGTCTCCATTATGTTATACATAACAACAAACCTATCATGATGGATGACATGTCTCTATATCACGCATCTCATTTGTTTGAGCATTGGATATTTTGTGCTAACCAACACAAGCATGTGCGCATCGTGATGGATGATGTGTACATCTACCACGCACACACAATTTTCCTTTTGTCCTTGTTTTGTGTAGGTACTCATGTATACTCGTCAACCTCTCAATCCCAAGAGTTGACGAAACGAGCTCTTGAGAGCAAAGATGACTTGGGATCCCATGAACTATCCTTCCCACCGCTCTCTTCGCGCATCTATTACGCGCATCTCTCTCACTTGGATCTCACGCGGCTATGGGCTATATACCGCTTGTCGCTTCATGCTCATTTTACTGTGTTCACTTTGCATGCTATGCTTACTTGTATGCCTTTTCCATGCAATTGTGACCCTTGCTTGCATCTACACATGATTCACCATTATGCTACTCCTATGTGTATTTGCATGCTTGGTGGAGATCCTTGTTGCTATTGCCTTGTTTATCATGTGCCTCATGCTATTGATGCTATTTTCCTCATATCTTGCCTTCATGCTTGTGATATGTCTTGTGCATTATTCATGGCCACTATTTGCACACATGACATACTTGACATGATTCCTTCTAGTACGTTGCATCTTCGCACTACTAGCTTGCTTGCCTTGATTCAAAAGATTGCTTGCTTTGTCGCATCACCCATGTTCCACTCTTACTTGCTTTCTTGGTTTGATGATGTATATGTTCATACCTCTCACATGATATATTTTGTTCATTCTCGCTTGCCTCCAATTGTTGCATCAATGCTTATTGATCATGGAGACTTGGACACCTTACTTGTGATGCATGCTTGCTTGATTACGCCTATTCTATTTGGTTGTTCTCGCATCATATGCCTCCATACTATGAAATGCTCCCTTGTCCTTTCTTATGATGAGCATGATGCATACACTTGTTGGGTATCTTACCACATGAATGATAGGTTTTGCACTACCCCTAACCTTATTTGTTTTTCCGAGTGTTTGTCATGTTCTTTTGTTTTGAAGGATTCACAAGGTGGTACCATCACGAGACAACTTGGTCATGTGAAGGCATACATGATGCGCGACACCAAAAATGTATGAGGATTGCACCGAATACATACCTTGTGACTCGTCAAGACGCATATTGATCAAAGCAAGATCATCCCCTGCCACATCAAGCTTCCGCTTCAAATCGGCAATCTCCATAGTCTGGGAAGTGGCCAAAGGGGAAGCAGCCTGCGTTCAAGGTTTATCAGGTTAGTCCTCAAACGATCCTTTTTTGATCCTCCGTTTCGCTTCCCAATGGAAGCCAACCCGAGTACTAGGGGCTACTACCTATACACAGGCGTATCTTCACAAATGACACATAGCTGAAAACGTTATGTTACAAACCTCGAAGCCCTTCAGTAGGCTCATGAAGGCTTCATTTAATCCACTCTTCGCGGACGAAATCTTCTCCATCACTGTACCCATCAAGGTATGTTGTTCCCCCGAGACGGATGCTTTCCGCAACATGTCCTGCAACATAACCGGAGTCTCCGGGTTTCCGGAAACTACTCCAACAGCATGATCTTCCTTTGAAGGAATCTGCTCACCTGCCTCCAAAATCGCTGTCGGCTGTGAACCGGATTGTCCAGGGCCCCCGTTACCATCAGCCCTGGAATCCCAGATGGTCGGAGGTCCACCTTGGGGTACCGCCTCTTCTGTCCCCTAGTCTAAAGGGACCCTCCGCAATGACACTTCAGAGTCATCCGCCTTGATGGGCGAGGAGGTTGGAGGATGCGTCTCGCTCTCCATCATCTCTGGAAGAAGACTCCCCGAAGAAGAGGATCGCCTACAAAAACTCTGTGTCGACCTGTAAAAATGCATGAATGCATTACGGTAACAGCAACGGAACAGGACGCTATCAAGGCAATCCGGATTCTCTTACGGTTCGGCCGAGGGTTTGTCCCCTTGTTGGAGCTGCTCAACGGCATCGTCTTCCAAACCCAAGCTGGTCAACGGTGGCATCTTGCCCTTATTGAAAGACCGCTCCTCCTCCTCCTCTTCAGAGGCATCCCTTTTCCTCCTATTGGAGAAGGAACACTGGGTCCTTTCCTGCCTCCATCTTCGGGCGAGGAAAGGTCGATTTCTCAGGACTCAGTGTATGACTTGCCTCCAGAACCAAGGCCATCTTGGGTCTTCTCGCCCTCCCCTGCTGATGCCTGGTATGGCGCCGAGGCCAGCATCCTTGTTAACACAGGAGTAGCTGAGTCTTCGGGAAGGGGAGCCGGACACCTAATCAATTGCACCTTCTTTATCCTGCCCTAAAAAAGGATGATACCGTTGGTTTCTTGCCATTGGATATCTGAGTGTAAGGTATTCGGTAAACATGTACTTACCGGGGTGTCCGGATGGTTGCAGTCTAGGCCGACATCCGTGGCGGTGTTCGTCCATTGCCTTTGTTTTCCGAAGAATAATCTCCACATTCCTTCGTGCGTTGTGCCGAAGAAGTTCTGAAGAGTCCGCGGCCCCTCTGGATTGACCTCCCATAGGTGGAGAGGCCGTCGCTGCCACGGCAGGGTCCGACGAACTAGCATTATATGAACGACGCTGGCTATGTCGATTTCCCACTCAATGAGGTTTCGGATGCGACTTTGCAGAGTTTGCACATCATTCGTTGATCCCCAATGTAGCCCCTTATTAATCCATGATGCAAGTTGAGTTGGAGGGCCAAGTCGAAATACGGGCGTGGTCGCCCACTTGGAGTTGCGGCGCTCGGTGATATAGAACCACCCCTGCTGCCACAGATCGGAAGATTTGGCGAAGGATCCTTTCAGCCAAATGGCGCTAGCAAGCTTGCTTACTGCAGCGCCGCCGCACTCGGCCTACTCCCCCTCTACCACTTGCGGCTTCACATCGAAGGTCTTGAGCCACAAGCCGAAGTGCAGAGGAGTCCAGAGGAGGGCTTCACACGTGATGATAGACGTCGAGATAAGAAGAATAGAGTCCAGGGCCAAATCATGGAAGTCTAGCCCATAATAATACATGAGCCCTCGGACGAAGGGGTTGAGTGCAAATCCCAACCCTCGGAGGAAGTGGGAGACGAACACGACCCTCTTGCCGGATCTGGGGGTGGGAATGACCTGCCCCTCGGCAGGAAGCTGATGATGGATTTCAGTGGTCAAGTACCACGCTGCCCGAAGCTTTGCAATGTCTTCCTCCATGACAGAAGAGGCTACCCACCGGCCTTGACGGTTAGATCCGGACATGGTTGGGGCTGGTGGCGACGGAAGCCCGGGAGTTGGAACTCGGGGTAGCAGGAGTTGAGGAAGAGGCAAGCGTGGAAGAAAAAGACGGGTCTGTACTCCTATATAAAGGCTGGAAATATCAAACGTCTCCTCTCGGGCCTCAGAAACTTGCTTGTTTCCAAGGAATTGTACCCAAGCGACGGTTGGGTTACCCACGTTCAGGTCGATGGGAATCCCTCAAAAAAGGGAGGCACGATCACCGTTTGGATAAAATACGCCAATAATGCCACGTTGATAGAGGCAAAGGTGTCCCGTCTTTCGATGAGATGGTGGCTATCGTTTTGGAGGAAGTCAACTTTGCGATCCAACTACAAACGTGCGAGGACGTCGCGCCTTAGCAATCGCTAAACCAACTACGAGAGGTTATTGACCATGCCGAAGCACGATCAACCTGACCACGACGGTCTGTTTCATGCAGGCAAACGAAGAACAAGCAAGAAACTGAGATTGCAAACTGGATATTGCGAATATGAGATGTACGCGAAGTTGCAGCTATGGCGAACTTCAATCTAAACAAAACCCAAAGTCTAAACGATGCCCTAAGGGCTGTATATATGGAGGAGAGAGGGGGAATTTCGTGGCCCTTGGTGGAGGGGTCCGAAACCAACCCTAACTCTTGTTTCCCCACACATACGGACTCTAAAACAGCCTATACTTAAGTACTTCGGAAATACATGGGCCTGGCCCAGTAATAAGGTGACGCAGCACCTAGAATAGCCTCTGGATGAAATTTATGAAGTGGCATCTTGTATATTTTGTCCCAGGCTTCATGCACTCATTATGGTGGCTTCAAATTCCTGGAGTCATCACTTATAACTCCGTTCTTGTTCCCCTTGCGCATGCCATCATCTCCATGCTTGAACTTGCTCCAAGGTTCATATTTCTTGTCCAACCTAGGCCCTTCATTTGTAAGCAAAACAAATGTATCCAATTTAGGCAGCATCATATTCTTATGAACATTAGAATCGTTACCAAGAAACGAAAGTACCTGATAATTCAATTGGCGTGCGCGAGCTCTAGTAATTGGTCCAGTATGTATAACAGCAGCGGCTGTGGGTGTAACAATGGTATTGATGTCCTCATCATCTACTAGACTAGCTCGTTAATCAAAGATGGTTAAGTTTCCTAGCCATGGACAATAGTTGTCATTTGATAAACGGGATCACATCATTAGAGAATGATGTGATTGACTTGACCCATCCGTTAGCTTAGCACTATGATCGTTTAGTTTATTGCTATTGCTTTCTCCATAACTTAAACATGTTCTTATGACTATGGGATTATGAAACTCCCGAATACCGGAGGAACACTTAGTGTGCTATCAAATGTCACAACATAACTGGGTGATTATAAATATGCTCTACAGGTATCTCCGATGGTGTTTGTTGAGTTAGCATAGATCAAGATTAGGATTTGTCACTCCGATTGCTGGAGAGGTATCTCTGGGCCCTCTCGGGAATGCACATCACTATAAGCCTTGCAAGCTATGTGACTAATGAGTTAGTTACGGGATGTTGCATTACAGAGCGAGTAAAGAGACTTGCCGGTAACAAGATTGAACTAGGTATTGAGATACCGACGATCGAATCTTGGCCAAGTAACATACAAATGACAAAGGGAACAACGTATGTTGTTATGCGGTTTGACCGATAAAGATCTTCGTAGAATATGTGGGAGCCATGAACATCCAAGTTCTGCTATTGGTTATTGACCGGAGATGAGTCTCGCTCATGTCTACATAGTTCTTGAAACCTCTGGTCAGCACGCTTAACGTTCGATGACGATTGGTATTATGAGTTATGTGATTTGATCTACCGAAGGTTGTTTGGAGTTCCGGATGAGAACACGGACATGATGTGGAGTCTCGAAATGGTCGAGACATAAAGATCGATATATTGGAAGGCTATATTCGGACATCGGAAAGGTTCCGAGTGATTCGAGTATTATTCGGAGTACCGGGGAGTTACGGGAATTCACCGGGAGAAGTAATGGGCCTTATTGGGCTTTAGTGGAGAGAGGGGAGAAGGGCCAAGAGGTGGCGCGCGCCTCCCCTTGCCCAAACCAAATTGGACAAGGGGTGGGGCGCGGCCCCCCTTTCCTTCTCCCTCTTCCTCTCTTTCCTTCTCTCCTACTCCGAATAGGAAAGGCGAAGGGAATCCTACTTGGACTGGGGAGTCCTAGTAGGATTGCCCACACCTGGCGAAAATAGCCCCAAGTTTGTTTTTTGTGATTTGTTGGTGTGTTGAAGTTTTGTTGGATTTGATCCGTGAACTTTGTGTGTGGATCGTAGATCTAGCCCCCCACCCTTCTTTTCCACCAATTTCCTTGCTTTTCCCCTGCGGATTTGGGATTTTCCTCAAGTTTTTCCGCCTAAGTCCACGATCCCCACTTCTTGTGTTCTTGCCAATTTCATGACCACTGATAGAGGCGAAGGTGTCCCGATGTTACGATGAGATGGTGGCTATCGTTTCTGTGGGAGTCGACCTTGACGATCCGACTACGAAGGTTCGAGACGTCGCGCCTTAGCAATCGCTAAACCAACTTCCGAGGGGTTATTGACCACGCCGGAGCACGATCAACCTGACCATGAGGGTCTGTTTCCTGCGAGAAAACAAAGAACATGCAAGAAACTGATATTGCAATCTGGATATTGCAAATATAAGATGAAAGATTTATTGATCAAGGTGGGGTTCTGTGACGTCTTGGTCTGGTCGTTGGACACAAACGAAGTACGCGAAGTTGCAGCTATGGCGAACTTTTAATCTAAACAAAACCCAAAGTCTAAACGATGCCCTAAGGGCTGTATATATGGAGGAAGAGGGGGAATTTCGTGGCCCTTGGAGGAGGGGTCCGAAACCAACCCTAACTCTTGTTTCCCCACACATACGGACTCTAAAAACAGCCTATACTTAAGTATTTCGAAAATACATGGGCCTGGCCCAATAATAAGGTGACGCAGCACCTAGAATAGCCTCTGGACGAAATTTATGAAGTGGCATCTTGTATATTTCGTCCAAGGCTTCATGCACTCCTTATGGTGGCTTCAAAGTCCTGCTTCAGTAGCCACATCATCACCGTCATCACGCCGTCTGCTGACAAAACTCTCCCTCGACACTCAGTTGGATCTAGAGTTCGCGGGACGTCACCCGAGCTGAACGTGTGCAGATCGTGGAGGTGCCGTACTTTCGCTGCTAGGATCGATCGGATCATGAAGACGTTCGACTACATCAACCGCATTGTCATAACGCTTCCGCTTACGGTCCACAAGGGTACATGGACAACACTCTTCCCCTCTCATTGCTATGCATCACCATGATAGATCTTGCGTGTGCGTAGGAATTTTTTTGAAATTACTGTGTTCCCCAACAGTGGCATCAGAGCTAGTCTATGCGTAGATGTATATGCATGAGCTGAACACAAAGGAGCTATGGGCGTGGTTATATACATATGCTTGTCGTCACTTGTTGATTCTTGATTCAGCGGTATTGTTGGATGAAGCGGCTCAGACCGACATTATGCGTACGCTTATGCGAGACTAGTTCTACCGCCGTGCTTCGCACACAGGTGGCTGGTGGGTGGCCGTTTCTCCAATTTAGTTGAATCAGATTCAATGAATAGGGTTCTTTCTGTCGATCAAAAAGCAATCACTATACTGTGTTGTGGTTTTGATGTGTAGGTAAGAACGGTTCTTGCTCAGCCCGTAGGCAGTCCACGTAAAACTTTGCCAACAACAAAGTAGAGGACGTCTAACTTACTTTTTGCAGGCTTGCTTGTTGATGTGATATGGTCAAGACGTGATGATATTATTAAATTGTTGTATGAGATGATCATGTCTTGTTAAAGTTAACGGCAATTGGCAGAAGCCTTATGGTTGTCCTTTTATTGCATAAGATGCAAGCGCCATATAATTTGCTTTAGTTTATCGCTATGCGATAGCAATAGCTGCAAAAGCAATAGTTGGCGAGACGACCATGTGACGACACGTTGATAGAGATCAAGATGATAGAGATCATGGTGTCATGCCGGTGACGATGGATATCATGACGATACTTTGGAGATGGAGATCAAAGGCACAAGATGATGATGGCCATATCATGTCACATATTTTGATTGCATGTGATGTTTATCTTTTATGCATCTTATTTTGCTTAGTTATGACGGTAGCATTATAAGATGATCTCTCACTAAATTTCAAGATAAAAGTGTTCTCCCTGAGTATGCACCGTTGCCAAAGTTCGTCGTGCCCAGACACCACGTGATGATCGGGTGTGATACATGTGATGATCGGACATGGTTTAGTTGATATGTATCACGTGATCACTTATATGATTAGAGGGATGTCTAAGTGGGAGTTCTTAAGTAATATGATTAATTGAACTTAAATTTATCATGAACTTAGTCCTGTTAGTATTTGCATATCTATGTTGTAGATCAATTGCTCGCGTATAGCTTCCCCATTTTATTTATGATATGTTCCTAGAGAAAACTATGTTGAAAGATGATAGTAGCAATGATGCGGATTGGATCCGTGATCTGAGGATTATCCTCATTGTTACACAGAAAAATTATGTCCTTGATGTACCACTAGGTGACATAACTATTGTAGGAGCAAATGTAGACGTTATGAACGTGATGCGGAGCATCCCACGACCATCCCCATGGACTCCACCTCAACTATCCAAGCTCCAAGTGGGCCCATGACAAGAGCTAGGGCGCGTGCTATTCAATCCGAGGTGACATCACTCCTACTTGAGTTTCCCTCCTCTTCAAGTGAGACATGGCTACTGCCTAAGTCCGGGATGCTATGTGTGATCAGGGACAATGCTCAAGACACGGAGCCGACGGCTGTAGAAGAAGAGACATGCGTCAACACTCTGGACAGCCCGGAACCTCTGGCCAGAGCCCGGAACCTCCGGCTAGAGCCCGGAACTTCTGGCCCCCGGACCTTCCGGCCGACCCGGAGCTTCCGGCCGCCGATGACTTCGACCAGCCTAGGCGTGCCAACTCTCGGGTTAAGCCCGGACCCATCCCGGACATTCCGGCGCACGGAACCTCCGGCCAGCCCAGACCTTCCGGCCCCCGGATGCCAACACATCTGCACCCGCGCCAACTGTCTGGTTAGGCCGGACCCTCCCGGAACCTCGGGCGCACGGAACTTCCGACCTCGCCGAAACTTCCAGCCCTGCCTGCGCAGCGACTTGGGCCAAGGCCCGTGCCCTTTCGTCACGTAGACTAATAAATACTCTTCTCCTACCTATGTTTTAGGGTTAGCAAAGAGGTAGCTCATGATTGTGTGAGAGCTTTGTTCATCCAGTTGGTTACCTTCTCCTCGGAGATCGCACCTCCGCGGAGAAGATTCCCCAAGCGGATTCAAGACCCCTCTTTAGGGAAGAACATCAAGACGTCCTCACGGAGAAGACCGGTTACCGTGTATCGTCCCTAGTTGATCGTGGATTGTGTATCTTACTCTATGTGTTCGGGGATCTAGCACGTGTGTGATTATCTTGTTGTTTGAGTGTTCCTCTTCTATTTCCCTTGTTTTTCCCCTTGTTTTCCCCTTTGTGTTCTTCGTGTTCATCGCGGGATTCCGCTCCTTTCGTGAAAGATCGGGCGATTAGGGTTCTAGCCTACATCATCTTGGTATCATGAGCCACGTTGATCACGATTTCGGAGCCTCCCCGTTGTGTCTAGCATAATTTTGTTGTTTTCGTCCTAATCTGAAAATACCCACCAAAGATTCCGCTCCTTTCATGAAAGATCGGGCGATTAGGGTTCTAGCCTACATCATCTTGGTATCATGAGCCACGTTGATCACGATTTCGGAGCCTCCCCATTGTGTTTCTAGCATAATTTTGTTGTTTTCGTCCTAATACGAAAATACCCACCAAAAATAGCCCCAAGTTTGTTTTTTGTGATTTGTTGGTGTGTTGAAGTTTTGTTGGATTTGATCCGTGAACTTTGTGTGTGGATCGTAGATCTAGCCACCCCACCCTTCTTTTCCACCAATTTCCTTGCTTTTCCCCCTGCGGATTTGGGATTTTCCTCAAGTTTTTCCGCCTAAGTCCACGATCCCCACTTCTCTGTTCTTGCCAATTTCACGACCACTGATAGAGGCGAAGGTGTCCCGATGTTACGATGAGATGGTGGCTATCGTTTCTGTGGGAGTCGACCTTGACGATCCGACTACGAAGGTTCGAGACGTCGCGCCTTAGCAATCGCTAAACCAACTTCCGAGGGGTTATTGACCACGCCGGAGCACGATCAACCTGACCATGAGGGTCTGTTTCCTGCGAGAAAACAAAGAACATGCAAGAAACTGATATTGCAATCTGGATATTGCAAATATAAGATGAAAGATTTATTGATCAAGGTGGGGTTCTGTGACGTCTTGGTCTGGTCGTTGGACACAAACGAAGTACACGAAGTTGCAGCTATGGCGAACTTTTAATCTAAACAAAACCCAAAGTCCAAACGATGCCCTAAGGGCTGTATATATGGAGGAAGAGGGGGGGAATTTCGTGGCCCTTGGAGGAGGGGTCCGAAACCAGCCCTAACTCTTGTTTGCCCACACATACGGACTCTAAAAACAACCTATACTTAAGTATTTCGAAAATACATGGGCCTGGCCCAATAATAAGGTGACGCAGGACCTAAAATAACCTCTGGGCGAAATTTATGAAGTGGCATCTTGTATATTTCATCCAAGGCTTCATGCACTCCTTATGGTGGCTTCAAAGTCCTGCTTCAGTAGCCACATCATCACCGTCATCACGCCGTCATGCTGACAAAACTCTCCCTCGACACTCAGTTGGATCTAGAGTTCGCGGGACGTCACCGAGCTGAACGCGTGCAGATCGTGGAGGTGCCGTACTTTCGCTGCTAGGATCGATCGGATCATGAAGACGTTCGACTACATCAACCGCATTGTCATAATGCTTCCGCTTACGGTCCACAAGGGTACATGGACAACACTCTTCCCCTCTCATTGCTATGCATCACCATGATAGATCTTGCGTGTGCGTAGGAATTTTTTTGAAATTACTGTGTTCCCCAACAGTGGCATCAGAGCTAGGTCTATGCGTAGATGTTATATGCACGAGCTGAACACAAAGGAGCTATGGGCGTGGTTATATACATATTGCTTGTCGTCACTTGTTGATTCTTGATTCAGCGGTATTGTTGGATGAAGCGGCTCAGACCGACATTATGCGTACGCTTATGCGAGACTAGTTCTACCGCCGTGCTTCGCACACAGGTGGCTGGTGGGTGGCCGTTTCTCCAAATTTAGTTGAATCAGATTCAATGAATAGGGTTCTTTCTGTCGATCAAAAAGCAATCACTATACTGTGTTGTGGTTTTTGATGTGTAGGTAACAACGGTTCTTGCTCAGCCCGTAGCAGCCACGTAAAACTTGCAACAACAAAGTAGAGGATGTCTAACTTACTTTTGCAGGGCTTGCTGTGATGTGATATGGTCAAGACGTGATGATATATAAATTGTTGTATGAGATGATCATGTCTTGTTAAAGTTAACGGCAATTGGCAGAAGCCTTATGGTTGTCTCTTTATTGCATAAGATGCAAGCGCCATATAATTGCTTTAGTTTATCGCTATGCGATAGCAATAGTTGCAAAAGCAATAGTTGGCGAGATGACCATGTGACGAAACATTGATAGAGATCAAGATGATAGAGATCATGGTGTCATGCCGGTGACGATGGAGATCATGATGATACTTTGGAGATGGAGATCAAAGGCACAACATGATGATGGCCATATCATGTCACATATTTTGATTGCATGTGATGTTTATCTTTTATGCATCTTATTTTGATTAGTAACGACGGTAGCATTATGAGATGATCCCTTACTAAAATTTCAAGGTATAAGTGTTCTCCCTGAGTATGCACCATTGTGATAGTTCTTCGTGCTAGGACACCACGTGATGATTGGGTGTGATAAACTCTACGTTCACATACAATGGGTGCAAGCCAGTTTTGCACATGCAGAGTACTCAGGTTAAACATGACGAGCCTAGCATATGCAGATATGGCCTCAGAACACTCGAGACCGAAAGGTCGAACGTGAATCGTATAGTAGATATGATCAACATAGAGATGTTCACCATTGAAGACTACTCTATCTCATGTGATGATCGGACATGGTTTAGTTGATATGGATCACGTGATCACTTATATGATTAGAGGGATGTCTAAGTGGGAGTTCTTAAGTAATATGATTAATTGAACTTTAATTTATCATGAACTTAGTCCTGTTAGTATTTGCATATCTATATTGTAGATCAATTGCTCGCGTATAGCTTCCCCATTTTCTTTATGATATGTTCCTAGAGAAAACTATGTTGAAAGATGATAGTAGCAATGATGCGGATTGGATCTGTGATCTGAGGATTATCCTCATTGTTACACAGAAGAATTATGTCCTTGATGTACCACTAGGTGACATAACTATTGCAGGAGCAAATGTAGACGTTATGAACGTGATGCGGAGCATCCCACGACCATCCCCATGGACTCCACCTCAACTATCCAAGCTCCAAGTGGGCCCATGACAAGAGCTAGGGCGCGTGCTATTCAATCCGAGGTGACATCACTCCTACTTGAGTTTCCCTCCTCTTCAAGTGAGACATGGCTACTGCCTAAGTCCAGGATGCTATGTGTGATCAGGTACAATGCTCAAGACACGGAGCCGACGGCTGTAGAAGAAGAGACATGCGTCAACACTCTGGACAGCCTGGAACCTCTGGCCAGAGCCCGGAACCTCCGGCCAGAGCCCGGAACTTCTGGCCCCCGGACCTTCCAGCCGACCCGGAGCTTCCGACCGCCGATGATTTCGACCAGCCCAGGCGTGCCAACTCTCGGGTTAGCCCGGACCCCGTCCCGGACATTCCGGCGCACGGAACCTCCGGCCAGCCCAGACCTTCCGGCCCCCGGATGCCAACACATCTGCACCCGCGCCAACTGTCTGGTTAGGCCGGACCCTCCCCGGAACCTCGGGCGCACGGAACTTCCGACCTCGCCCGAAACTTCCAGCCCTGCCTACGCGCAGCGACTTGGGCCAAGGCCCGTGTACCCTTTCGTCACGTAGACTATAAATACTCTTCTCCTACCTATGTTTTAGGGTTAGCAAAGAGATAGTTCATGATTGTGTGAGAGCTTTGCTCATCCAGTTGGTTACCTTCTCCTCAGAGATCGCACCTCCGCGGAGAAGATTCCCCAAGTGGATTCAAGACCCCTCTTTAGGGAAGAACATCAAGACGTCCTCACGGAGAAGACCGGTTACTGTGTATCGTCCCTAGTTGATCATGGATTGTGTATCTTACTCTATGTGTTCGGGGATCTAGCACGTGTGTGACTATCTTGTTGGTTTGAGTGTTCCTCTTCTATTTCCCTTGTGTTTCCCCTTGTTTTCCCCTTTGTGTTCTTCATGTTCATCGCGGGATTGCGCTCCTTTCGTGAAAGATCGGGTGATTAGGGTTCTAGCCTACATCATCTTGGTATCATGAGCCACGTTGATCACGATTTCGGAGCCTCCCCGTTGTGTTTCTAGCATAATTTTGTTGTTTTCGTCCTAATCCGAAAATACCCACCAAAAATAGCCCCAAGTTTTGTTTTTTGTGATTTGTTGGTGTGTTGAAGTTTTGTTGGATTTGATCCGTGAACTTTTTGTGTGGATCGTATATCTAGCCGCCCCACCCTTCTTTTCCACCAATTTCCTTGCTTTTCCCCCTGCGGATTTTGGTTTTTCCTCAAGTTTTTCCGCCTAAGTCCACGATCCCCACTTCTCTGTTCTTGCCAATTTCACGACCACTGATAGAGGCGAAGGTGTCCCGATGTTACGATGAGATGGTGGCTATCGTTTCTGTGGGAGTCGACCTTGACGATCCGGCTACGAAGGTGCGAGACGTCGCGCCTTAGCAATCGCTAAACCAACTTCCGAGGGGTTATTGACCACGCCGGAGCACGATCAACCTGACCACGAGGGTTTGTTTCCTGTGAGAAAACAAAGAACATGCAAGAAACTGAGATTGCAATCTGGATATTGCAAATATAAGATGAAAGATTTATTGATCAAGGTGGGGTTTTGTGACGTCTTGGTCTGGTCGTTGGACACAAACGAAGTACACGAAGTTGCAGCTGTGGTGAACTTTTAATCTAAACAAAACCCAAAGTCCAAACGATGCCCTAAGGGCTGTATATATGGAGGAAGAGGGGGGGAATTTCGTGGCCCTTGGAGGAGGGGTCCGAAACCAGCCCTAACTCTTGTTTCCCCACACATACGGACTCTAAAAACAACCTATACTTAAGTATTTCGAAAATACATGGGCCTGGCCCAATAATAAGGTGACGCAGCACCTAAAATAGCCTCTGGACGAAATTTATGAAGTGGCATCTTGTATATTTCGTCCAAGGCTTCATGCACTCCTTATGGTGGCTTCAAAGTCCCGAAATCATCACTTGTAACTCCGTTCTTGATCCCCTTGCGCATGCCATCATCTCCATGCTTGATCTTACTCCAAGGTTCATCTTTCTTGTCGAAGCTAGGCCCTTCATTTGTACGCAAAACAAATGTATCCAATTTAGGCAGCATCATATTATCATGAACATTATAATCATTACCAAGAAACGAAAGTACCTGATAATTCAATTGGCGTGCGCGAGCTCTAGTAATTGGTCCAATATGTATAGCAGCAGGGGCTGTGGGTGTAACAATGGTATTGATGTCCTCATCAACCACCGGACCTTCCGGCCACGCCCGGACCTTCCGGCCACACTGGAACCTCCGGACACCGGACCTTCCGGCTGCACCGGAACCTCCGGACACCGGACCTTCCGTCTTGCGTGGACCTTCCGGCTTAGACAGAAAGTTCGCACATCTTCGACGATTCCGCTACTTCGAAAACTCCGCCCACGGTGCAGCGACATCTTCGCCAACGTACTGAAGACCGTGCACTACGACAACGACTACAATCTCATCCTTTTGAAACCTTCAGCTGTAAGCAAGAACGGTAACCTCATGTTGGTATTGGACAAACTCTTGCCATTACATTGATAGCCTTCATAGCCTCACTCCTTTGCGTTGCTTACCCATCCAGACTAGCCTTTGAGTATTGCCGACAACGAGACTTGTGCAGGTTAGTGATCGTACCTCCCATAGCATACATAAATCATTGTTGCATATATTGGTATCATCCCTTGTGTCACAAAGTTGTTTCCGCATACACAATCGCTATCTTGGTTCGTCAAGCATTGCATGAGAAAAGAGCTCAAACATCAAAGAGCCAAACAAGCTTTTAAGCAAAAAGGAAAGATAATCAAAGAGCTTTTAAGCAAGAACCATAGCATGATAGAACATTAAGATTGTCATATTAGATCATCATGGATCATATCACCGGAACACCTTCCATAGAACATACTTGGGATAGAAGTCGTTGAATTTTTGCTAAGTAGGTTGTGCACAAGTTCTTGTATCCGCTATTGTGCAATCGTGCTAGCGTCTCGCTAGTGTTGTGCAACACGAGCATTTTTGTGGATTCCACATTTTGGCTCATCCTTGGTTGCCCAACCCCACTTATCTTTTTGCGTGTGTGTTTCCGTGTACCTTATATGCTTGGTCTACTTGTTACATTGCATCTTTCGAATCTTTTCCAACATTATTGAAGCTTACTTACAAATTGCATCAAATTTTGTGCCACCATCCTAACCAAGATCCACCATAAGCTTTTACTTCTGTAGGTGTGAGAAACCGACAAGAATTGGTACCAATCGTGCTATTTCCTTGTCCTACATTGGAGTGATCATCGATCCACTTTCAACTTCGGTCAAGGTACATTGGTATTCGTTCTTCTCTTTCTACAACTCACATTTGTCTTGGAATTATAGATAGGCCAAGTACTTCTACCAACCCACTCGTCATGGAGCAAGACGATGACATGAACTCCTTCATCACCAAGAGTCACCTCTTTGGTGCACAACGTGCTTTGCATCAAGAACAACAAGCCATGAGTGACCGTATCAACAACCTCGCCACCGACTTGCGACTCTCCAAGCAACGTACAAGGGACTACTTCGACCACAAGCTCGACGATCACAAGCAAGAGAATGACGCAATGATGGACGAGATTCGTGCTTTGTTGCTTAACCGCTCTTCTTCCGTTCAAGCCGCCACTCCGACTTGACCCTCTCCGGTCAAGTACACCGACATCGAACACTCTTCGCCGTGCCGCGCGCAACGAGCATCAAGCAAACCTCAATCCTCTACACGACACTGACTCGCAAGAGCACCGACGATGTCAAACCCAAGAAGCCTTTGCGCTAGCACGAGAATGGCAACGACAACACCAACATGAAGAGGAAGAACGCACGCGTCTACACCAAAATGCACAAGATGCCGAGGCACAACGTCAAGAACAACAACTCCGTGACACTCAAGCACTTGAGGCACAACGAGCTCTACGCGATTCAAGTCGAGCCGTAGCCGACCGAGGCCGACAAGCTCGTGAACATGCCGAAGCACTTCGCGAAGAAGTCCGTGAGAGGATTTATCAAGCCCGCGTGCACCGTCAAGTTCCTCCTCGCGCTTGAGAAGCTCCTCCACAAGCACGCCAAGAACAACCTGTTCCTCAAGATCATCAAGACAATGGAGATCACCCACGACAAGAGCAACACGTGGTTGACAACCCTCCGTGCCAAGGGCACCACGAGTTAAACAATCATCAACAACATGGGTGTCATCATCCCCGACCCCAACACAATGAAGAGCAACGCTACGGCAAACTCAAGTTCACCATGCCCAAGTTCAACGGAAGCAATGATCCCGAAGAGTACCTTTCATGGGCATTGAAAGTTGACAAGATCTTCCGTTTGCACTATTATGAAGAAGATAAGAAGATCGCAATGGCATCCCTTGAGTTCCAATACTATGTGCTCATTTGGCGGGAACAAATCATAGAGCGCCGAGAGGCAAGAGGTCAACCACCCATCACTACTTCGGCGCAAATGAAGGATGTCATGAGAGCACGCTTCGTACCTACCTACTACAACCGCGACCTGTTCAAGAAACTCCAACAACTCAAACAAGGAACCAAGAGCGTTGAAGAATACTACAAGGAGATGGAGATTGCAATGATAAGAGCCAATGTCACGGAAGATGATGAGAAAACAATGGCACGCTTCTTGAATGGACTCAATCACCCCATCAAGAAGATCGCCGACTTCCAACAATACTCCAATCTCATCGAGCTAGTGCACCAAGCTACCAAAGCGGAATGCCAAGTGCAAGACGTTTTCAAGTATGCCAAGTTCTCATCCAAGTCCTACGGCTTCTCCTACAACCAAGCTTCAACGACCCCAACACAGACTATAAAGCCTTGATCTACCAACATCAACAAGTCGACTTCCAAGAAAGCTTCGTCAACTACAAGACATCCTACTACGAGCAGTGTCAAGCCGAGAGCTTCATCATCATCAACCCCAACCGATGAGACCAGCAAGATGAGTTCCTTAAAGTGTTTCACTTGCGGAGGCCGAGGCCACAAGTCCTATGAGTGCACCAACAAGCGAACCATGGTCTTCAACGACGATGGCACCTATGACTCCATGAGTGAAGGCGAAATGGAAGCCCTTGAGCAAGTCGCCATGCACCGCCAAGTGAACAATGAAGAAGAACAAGTGTTTTGCGATGAAGACTCAAGTCCCGCACTCATTGTCTCCAAAGTCTTGACCTTCCAACATCACCAAGAAGAAGACCAAAGATGCAACATATTCCACACCAAGGCCGGCATCAATGGACGATCCGTCAAGGTCATCATCGATGGAGGAAGTTGTCATAACCCTCCAAGCTCCAATTGCCCAAGACGAAGCATCCACATCCATACAAAGTGCAATGGCTTAGTGACTCCGGCACCATCCAAGTCGAGCATCGAGTACAAGTCTCCTTCAAAATCGGCGCCTACGAAGACACCTTGGAGTGCGATGTCGTTCAATGTCCGTTCGTCATCTTCTCCTTGGACAGCCATGGCAATTCGATAGAGGAGTCGTCCACAATGGCCGAACGAACCACTACATCTTCAAGATGAAGGGCAAGGAGTATGTACTTCGTCGCATGTCCCCAAGTCAAGTGATCGCCAACAAGCAAGCCACCCATCATGGAGAGAATAGTGAGAGAGCGAGCCACCAAAAAGAGAGTGAGCGCCACAAACCCAAATCAAACACCTCCACGATGAGCGAAAAGAAGAACTTAGTCCTATTTGCCACCAAAAGTGAGATACGAGGAGTGTGTGAGAACCCATCTAGTGTCCTACACTACGTCCTTGTGTGCAAGGACAATCCACCACAAACTAACACTTCTCACAATCTTCCTCTAGTGTTGTCTTCTCTTTTGCAGGAATTTCACGACGTTTTCCCCGACGAGCTACCTCCGGGACTACCTCCACTACGAGGCATTGAGCACCGAATCGACCTCATCCCCAGAGCATCGCTTCCGAACAAAGCTCCCTACCGCGTCAACCCCGAAGAAACCAAGGAAATACAAAGGCAAGTAAAGCATCTCATAGACCATGGACATGTGCGTGAAAGTTTGAGCCCTTGTGCCGTACCGGTCATTCTTGTGCCAAAACATGACGGTAGCTTTCACATGTGCTCCAGTTGTAGACCTATCAATTCTATCACGGTTCGCTATAGGTATCCCATTCCACGCCTAGATGATATGCTAGATGAACTTAGTGGTGCCACTATATTTTCCAAAATTGATCTTAAGAGTGATTACTATCAAATCCACATACAAGAAGGTGATGAATGGAAAACCGCCTTCAAAACCAAGTTTGGTTTGTATGAGTGGTTAGTCATGCCTATGGGTCTCTCGGAAGCACCAGGCACTTTTATGCGCCTTATGAATCATGTCTTTCGCCCATACATTGGTATATTTGTTGTGCTTTACTTCGATGACATTCTTGTGTTTAGCAAATTGTTAAAGAGCATGTCACCCATGTCCGCACCATTTTGCAAACTCTTAGAAAAGAGCGCCTCTATGCTAATATGGAGAAATGCCTTTTTGGTGTTGATAAGCTCGTTTTCTTGGGTTTTGTTGTTTCTTCTAAGGGTGTTCATGTTGATGAGTCCAAGATCAATGCTATTAAGACTTGGCCGCAACCAACCAACTTGCATCAAGTGCATAGTTTTCTTGGCCTTGCGGGTTTCTATCGTCGCTTTTTGAAGGATTTTAGCACCATTGCTTCGCCTTTACATGCTTTGAGCAAGAAGAATGCGCCTTTCGTTTGGGGACCATCCCAAGATACCGCATTCAATGAGCTTAAGAATTTGCTTACTCATGCTCATGTGCTTGCTTTACCCAACTTCGACAAGCCTTTTGAGATTCATTGCGATGCTAGTGGTAATGGCATAGGAGGTGGGTTAACGCAAGAGAAGCGCCCCATAGCTTACTTTAGTGAGAAACTTTCCAGAGCGCAACTTAATTACCCCATCTATGACAAAGAGCTATATGCTTTAGTCCGCATTTTGCATGAATGGGAACATTACCTTCGTCCCAATGAGTTTATCATTCATACCGATCCTGAGACTTTCAAGTACCTTAAGGGCCAAACCAAGTTGAACACGCGTCATGCTAAGTGGAATGAATTTATTGAGTCTTTTCCTTATGTCATCAAGTACATCAAGGGTAAAGAAAACATCATAGCGGATGCTCTTTCCCGCATATGCATACTTGTTACACAACTTGAGTTAGATGTCATTGGCTTCGAGCGTATCAAAGACTTGTATGAGCATGATGCAACTTTTGCTACTCCTTATTGCAAGTGTTTGTTGCACACCTCTTTGGAATGCTATTACATCAACAATGGATATCTTATGCGTACTAACAAACTTTGCATCCCCGATTCTTCTCTTCATTTGTTGCTTTTGCAGGAATCTCATGGAGGAGGCTTAATGAGACATTCGGATGCGACAAGACGTTTGCCACGCTCTCGAAGAACTACTTTTGGCCGAAGATGTTTCGGGACGTCAATCGTTTCACTAACCGATGCTCTACATGTCGCAAAGCTAAGTCCAAAGCTCAATATCATGGCCTCTATATGCCTCTAGCAATTCCATACCAACCATGGGAAGACATTAGCATGGACTTTGTACTTGGTTTGCCTAGGACTCGAAATGGGAAAGATTCCATATTTGTCGTTGTGGACCATTTCTCTAAAATGGCACATTTCATTCCTTGCAACAAGATAGACGATGCTTCACATGTTGCTAATCTCTTTTGTAGGGAAATATTGCGTCTACATGGTGTGCCAAAGACTATTGTCTCGGACCGCGACGTCAAGTTCCTTAGCTACTTTTGGAAGACCCTATGCGCCAAGCTCGGTATTAAGCTACTCTTTTCCACGACTTACCACCCTCAAACCGACGGCCAAACGGAGGTGACCAACCGCACACTCTCCGCTCTACTTCGAGTACTAATCAAGAAGAACATCAAGGAGTGGGAGGAGTGTCTACCTATCGCCGGGTTCGCCTACAATTGGGCAAGACACTCAATAACCGGCAAGTCCCCCTTCGAGGTTCTCTAAGGATTCAACCCATTGTCACCATTGGATGTTCTTCCTCTACCACTCCAAGAGCGCATCAATTTGGACGCAAGTGCACGAGCGACACATCTCAAGAAGGTGCATGAAGATACAAGAAACACCATCGAGCGCCAAGTACAACGCCTTGCGACCAAGCTCAACGGCAACAAGCAACCTATGGTCTTCAACATTGGTGATCTCGTGTGGCTACACCTTCGCAAGGACCGCTTTCCACAAGAACGCAAGTCTAAGCTTCGACCACGAGCAGATGGACCCTTCAAGGTGCTCGCATGCTACAATGCCAACGCTTCCAAGATCGACCTCCCGTGAGACAAATACAACGTGAGTGACATCTCCAACATCAAAGATCTCTCTCCCTTCTATGGTGATGAAGAATTCAATCCGAGGACGGATCTTCCCCAAGGGAGGGGAGATGATGCGGAGCATCCCACGACCAACCCCATGGACGCCACCTCAACTATCCAAGATCCAAGTGGGCCCATGACAAGAGCTAGGGTGCGTGCTATTCAATCCAAGGTGACATCACTCCTACTTGAGTTTCCCTGCTCTTCAAGTGAGACATGGCTACTGCCTAAGTCAGAGATGCTATGTGTGATCAGGTACAACGCTCAAGACACGGAGCCGAGGGCTGTAGAAAAAGAGACAGGCTGTCAGGACCGCGATTCTAAGTCACACTGATCTAGCCTGTAACACCTCATATCACTTTGTGGCCTCACACATGGTATCCCCACGGGTGTCGCCTTACCATGGCCCGGGACCGTTTGCGCCTTTTGGCTCACGTATATGATAGTGTCACTAGCATCCATATGACAGAGAACCCGGGCCAACATGACTAGTCGTGAACCCAAAGTGGCACTAACTTACAGGGACAGGCATACATGAATCAACATCGAGCATGTCGGTCAACAGTGTGTGAATCCGGGCTGTAGCACTGGGCTAACAGGACTCCGGTGAACCGGGCTGTAGCAGGCTAGGCAGGACTCCGGATGTCACCGCGTGACATTTCCCTGAAGGGACAGACACAAGAACGAAGTGAAACACATGCCGGCCAGTCAAGTGTCCTGAGCAGTAGTGCTGGGCTAGCAGGACTCCGGTGAACCGGGCTATAGCGGACTACTATGGCTCATGGAAGCACAAGACTACATTTCCCCATAAGAGAGGCTACCAAGGATAAACAACTAGGTTGTCGGATCCCACACATACCAAGCATTTCAATCATACACACAATATGCTCGACATGTGTAAATACAACATGGCATCACAACATAACTCTACGACTCAAGTATTTATTCATTAGGCTCTGAGGAGCGAGATATTACAAACATGGGTCTCATGACCCAACATACAGAGCATACAAGCAACAAGCACATGAGGAAGCTTAACTTGTCTGAGTACAGACAACTACAAATGAAAAAGGCTGAGAAACCTGACTATCTACCAGACCCTGCCGAGGGCACAAGATCGTAGCTGAGGTATCAAGCTAAACGTCGAAGTCCACACGGAACTACTAGGGAGACTGAAGTCTCTCTCCGAAAACATAAATTAAGCAAACATGAGTACAAATGTACCCAGCAAGACTTACATCAGAACTATCTACATATGCATCAGTATCAACAAAGGGGGTGGTAGAGTTTAACTGCAACAACCCAGCTTTGACTCGGTGGCTAACTTGAACTACGACTGCAAGTAACTCTTTTGAGGTGGCGCACACGAGTCCACAAATTCACCATACCAATACACCACTATGGATCCGCTCCCGTCTCCCTGCGAGAACGCCATCCATAGCACTCACACTTATCTTGCGAGTTTTAGAGTATCCACTTTCACTTGTCTATGAACTATGCAAGGGGTCCAAGTTCCCATATCCGAGGAATCCAGCTATTCGAATAGATAATGATAACCCTGCAGGGGTGTACTTCTTCACACACGCTCTCGCCACTTACCACCATGTATGCATTGTGTATCTCGGCAACCTTCATGCGGAAGCCTGGCGAGGGAGTCGGCCACGACCTGACTAACCAACAAGTCTCTAGCCCATGTTTATCGCCTATTCGGGTTCCATCCGCAAGGAGATCCGGGCGGGGTGTCGCTCACGGCCCCAAACGATGTGTATAGGGTTCCCAAGCCCACCATCCGGGTGCCACTTGGTACACCGGGCCACTGTGCCTAGTCTGTCCCAAGCCCACCTGTACCGGGTGCCACTTGGTAGACTACTAACACTACCTACAAACACCAGAAACTAGTTGCAACTCCTGGACAGAGATCAGGTTGATTAATAAGTCGAGAGGGGCACTTAAGCATTCCAATGCGGGGTAGTAGCTGTTCATGGATCACAAACACAGAACTCAGTTCCTAAGGACGGCTGCAATGAGACAACCCACCATGTACTCCTACATGGCCTCTCACCGCTACCTTTACCAAATCGTGTTCACACACTTAGCTCTCAATGGTAGGACATGTTCACCACGTTCCAATCCATTCCTGATGAATCAGACCTGACTCAACTCCAAGCAGTAGCAGGCATGACAACAAGCATGAATGAGTAGGCACATCAGGGCTCAAACAACTCCTACTCATGCTAGTGGGTTTCATCTATTTACTGTGGCAATGACAGGTCATGCAGAGGAAAGGGGTTCAACTACCGCAGCAAGTAACAGTTGAATCGTTGTTGTCCTAATGCAGTAAAAGAGACCAGGAGCGAGAGAGTGGGATTGTATCGGAATGAACAAGGGGGTTTTGCTTGCCTGGCACTTCTGAAGATAGTATAGTTCTTCATCGGTGTCATCGATCACATCGTCGGAACCACGTCTATCGAGAGGGGACAACACCGGCAAACAAGGAAGAACACAATCAATGCAATGTAGCAATTATGATGCATGATTATGACATGGCAATATGATGTGATTTGGCCTAATGCAACTAGCAACACAATTAAGTGTAGTTGGTTTGAACCCAAGGTTCAAATTCAAACTCCACATATGGTTATTTAAATGCCATTCATTTGATTTGTCCTAAACAGTAGCTATAAGTTGCTCTAACATGCATGAAAATAGTACGGATGGATAGATTTGATTTTTCTGATCATTTTTCATATATAATTTATCTTATTTGGAGTTATGGTTGAATTTCTATGATTTTTAGAAGTTTAAACCATTTTCTTGAATTTCTAAACCTTTTCTGATTTATTTTAAATCCAGAAAGACTTTATTGCGTCAGCACTAGGTCAGGCTGACGTCAGCTGGTCAATAGGGCCAGCCCCAGTCAAAACTGACAGTGGGGCCCAGGTCAACGCTGAGGTGGCGGGTCAAAGCGTTAGTTAAATTAAGCAGGAAAAACCCTGTGGTTAATTACTGGGTGGGGCCCGGTTGTCTGTGACTCTAGCGGTTTGATTAGGAGGTGGTTAATGCCTAAATAACCTCGCCACGTCAGCACGGCCGGGGTTAGACCGGCGTTTAGCCGCCGGCAGCACCAGACGCGGCGGGGCACTCGGGCACGGGCTGTGGTGCCCCATTCGCAGCGTGGCTGGGCTCGTTCGGGAGCCCAGACCAGCGCGCATCGGGCGGTGGCACCAGTCGAGCCTAGGGTGGCGGGAGGCGACATCGAGGGGCTCGGCCGCGGCGGCCGGAGCTCGGGTGAGGCGCGAGTGGCGCTGCGGTGAACGTGCGGGCGAGCTGAAGCGCTAGTATGTGTGTCCGTGATGCGGCGAGGGCGATGGACATGGCAAGTGGACCAAATGGTCGCCGGGGGCGCGTCGGCGGTGGTCGCAGGCGGCGGCGCGTGCGGGAGAGCTTGGTGCGGTGGCTACGGTGCATAGGGAAGAGAACAGAGAGGGGGA
This sequence comes from Triticum urartu, assembly GCF_003073215.2. NCBI lineage: Eukaryota > Viridiplantae > Streptophyta > Magnoliopsida > Poales > Poaceae > Triticum > Triticum urartu. Next base: position 137,059 of record NW_024114985.1, on the reverse strand, counting down.
GGACGGGCAGAAGCTCACGGCGATCTTCGTGGAGTGGATGGCGAGCTCAGGGAGGGCCTGAGCCACTCGGGGCGTCGTGGGGGATCTCCGGCGACGGCGGTCGGGGACGAGCTCAGTGAGGGCAGAGGGCCGCGTCCGGCTACGTGTGGCGAACCGAGGAGGTCGAGGACGTCGAGGAGAAGCTCGCAGGCACGGCGAGGGGTCGAGGAAGAGGCGGTGGCGTCAACTATGGCGGCGGCGGCTTACGGGCGCGTCGGCCATAGCGGGTGGGGACGAGGGAGAGAGCCAGGGGAGAATAGGGATGTCGGCGAGGTCGGGGCGGCGCCGAGGAGGGGCTTCGAGGCGTGGCCACGCTGTCCAAGCGGGGCAGGCGGCCAGGGAGCTGCGTGGCGAGCTCGGCGTGTGCGGGCGCCCTCCTCTCTGCCTGCCTGGCGAGAGGAAGCAGGTGGCTGGCACGGGCCAGCACAGTGCTGGGCCGGCTAGTGGGCTGCCAGGTGGGCTGCGCCAGGTAAGTGGCCAGGTAACTTCTCTCTCTCTGGTTTTCTCTATTTGTTTTTGTTTTCTATTTTCTGCAGTAAGTTTTGATTTAGTAAAAATACTAAACCATTTGTTAAAATGCTGAAATTAATTGTGGGCACTTGTGAATTTGTTTCCAACAGCCCTCATTTAATTTCACAATTATTTGAGCACTTAAAATATGTATAGCATTTAAATGCCCAAATTCAAATACAATATGATTTAATTCAAAAATCCAGAAAGGCCTAGAAATATGTGCATGACTTTTGGCAGGGGTTTTCACCTTTAACAAAAATCATGAACTTTTCTAAAGGGCATTTGGGATCATTGAAAATATTTTTATCGAACCTAGTTGAATTCATTAGGTGCTAGGGTTTCAACAGTCCCCATTTCAACATTCATGAAATTTAAACATGATGACATGATGAGTAAGCAAAGTCAAGCAAGGGCTGAACTGGGGCTGTGACACAGGCGTCCACACTCTAGACAGCCCGGAACCTCTAGCCAGAGCCGGAAACTTCCGGCCCCTGGACCTTCCGGCCGACCCGGAGCTTCCGGCCGCCGATGACTTCGACCAGCCCAGGCGTGCCAACTCTCGGGTTACCCCAGACCCCGTACCGGACCTTCCGACACCCGGAACCTCCGGCCAGCCCGGACCATCCGGCCCCCGGATGCCAACACATCTCCACCCGCGCCAACTCTCTGGTTAGGCCGGACCCTCCCCGGAACCTCCGGCGCCCGGAACTTCCGGCCTCGCTCGGAACTTTCGGCCTCGCCCAGAACTTCCGGCCCTGCCTGCGCGCAGCGACTTGGGCCAAGGCCCGTGTACACTTTCATCACCTAGACTATAAATACTCCTCTCCTACCTACGTTTTAGGGTTAGCAAAGAGATAGCTCATGATTGTGTGAGAGCTTTGCTCATCCAATTGGTTACCTTCTCCTCGGAGATCGTACCTCCTCAGAGAAGATTCCCCAAGCAGATTCAAGACCCCTATTTAGGGAAGAACATCAAGACCTCCTCACGGAGAAGACCGGTTACCGTGTATCGTCCCTAGTTGATCGTGGATCATGTATCTTACTCTATGTTTTCGGGGATCTAGCACGTGTGTGACTATCTTGTTGGTTTGAGTGTTCCTCTCCTATTTCCCTTGTGTTTCGCCTCTTTTTCCCCTTTGTGTTCTTCGTGTTCATTGTGGGATTCCGCTCTTTTCGTGAAAGATCGGGCGATTAGGGTTCTACCCTACATTAGAACGTTTGACAAAGTTCGATATGATGACTACTTAATAGTTTAGTGCACCATGCTTTACGGCTTAGAACCGGTACTTCAAAAATGTTTTTGAATGCCACAAAGCATATAAGATGTTCTAAGAGTTGAAATTGGTATTTCATACTCATGCTCGTGTCGAGAGGTAGGAGTCCTCTGACAGTACTTTGCCTACAATATGGAGGAGAATAGCTCAACCAGTGAGCATGTGCTCAGATTGTCTGGGTACTACAATTGCTTGAATCAAGTGGGAGTTAATCTTCCAGATAAGATAGTAATTGACAAAGTTCTCTAGTTACTATCACGAAGTTACTAGAACTTAGTGATGAACTATAATATGCAAGGGATGACGAAAGTAATTCCCAAGCTCTTCGCGATGCTGAAATCGGCGAAGGTGGAAATCAAGAAATAGCATCAAGTGTTGATGGTTAACAAGACCACTAGTTTCAAGAAAATGGCAAAGGGAAAGAAAGATGACCTTCAAAGAAGATTAGCAAGCAAGTTGCTGCTCCCATGAAGAAGCCCAAAGCTAGACCCAAGCCTGGAACTGAGTGCTTCTACTGCAAAGGAAATGGTCACTGGAAGTGGAACTTCCCTAGATACTTGGCAGATAAGAAGGATGGCAAAGTGAACAAAAGTATATTTGATATACATGTTATTGATGTGTACTTTACTAGTGTTTCTAGCAACCCCTCAGTATTTGATACTGGTTCAGTTGCTAAGAGTAGTAACTCGAAAGGTGAGTTGCAAAATAAATAGAGACTAGTTAAGGGCCAGGTGATGATGTGAGTTGGACGTGATTCCAAGGTTGATAAGATCACCATCACACACTCCCTTTACCTTCGGGATTAATGTTGAACCTAAAATAAATGTTATTTGGTGTTTGCATTGAGCATAATATGATTGGATCATGTTTATTGTAATACGGTTATTCATTTAAGACAAAGAATAATTGTTATTCTGTTTACATGAATAATACCTTCTGAGGTCATACACCCAAGGTGAATAGTTTATTGAATCTCGATCGTAGTGATACACATATTCATAATATTGAAGCCAAAAGATGCAAAATTAATAATGATAGTGCAACTTATATGTGGCACTGCCGCTTAGGTCATATTGGTGTAAAGCACATGAAGAAACTCCATGATGATGGGCTTTTGGAATCACTTTATTACGAATCATTTGATCCTTGCGAACCATGGCTCGTGGGCAAGATGACTAAACTCCGTTCTCCTGAACAATGGAGGAAGCAACTGACTTATTTGAAATAATACATACTGATGTATGCGATCCGATGAGTTTTGTGGCTCGGGGCGGGTATCGTTATTTTCTGACCTTCACAGCTGATTTGAGAAGATATGGGTATATCTACTTCATGAAACATAAGTCTGAAACATTTGAAAAGTTGAAATAATTTCAGAGTGAAGGGGAAAATCATCGTAACAAGAAAATAAAGTTTCTATGATCTGATCGCGGAAACGTATATTTGAGTTACGCATTTGGTCTTCATTTGAAACGATGTGGAATAGTTTAGCGACTCACGCCACCTAGAACACCACAGTAATGGTGTGTCCTAATGTCATAACCATACTTTATTAGATATGGTGCGATCTAGGATGTCTCTTACCGATTTATCACTATCGTTTGGGGGTTATGCATTAGAGACAGTTGCATTCATGTTAAATAGGGCACCATCTAAATCTGTTGAGACGACAGCATATGAACTATGGTTTAGCAAGAAACCTAAGTTGTCGTTTCTTAAAGTTTGTGGCTATGATGCTTATGTGAAAAAGTTTCAACCTGATAAGCTCGAACCCAAATTAGAGAAATGCGTGTTCATAGGATACCCAAAGGAAACTGTTGGGTATACCTTCTATCACAGATCTGAAGGCAAGATATTCGTTGCTAAGAATGGATCCTTTCTAGAGAAGAAATTTCTCTCGAAAGAAGTGAGTGGGAGGAATGTAGAACTTGATGAGGTAATTGTACCTTCTCCCAAATTGGAAAGTAGTTCAACACAGAAATCAGTTCTAAGGATTCCTACACCAATTAGTGAGGAAGTTAATGATGATGATCATGAAACTTTAGATCAAGTTACTAGCGAACCTCGTAGGTCAACCAGAATATGTTCCGCCCTAGAGTGCATGGTAATCCTATTCTGGAGGTCATGTTACTTGACCATGATGAACCTACGAACTATGAGGAAGCGATGATGAGCCCAGATTCCATGAAATGGCTTGAAGCCATGAAATCTGAGATGGGATCCATGTATTATAACAAAGTATGGACTTTGATTGACTTGCCCGATGATCGGTGAGCCATTAAGAATAAATCGATTTTCAAGAGGAATACAGATGCTGATAGTAGTGTTACTATCTACAAAGCTCAAATTGTCGCAAAAGGTTTTCGACAAGTTCAAGATGTTGACTACGATGAGATTTTCTCACTCGTAGCGATGCTTAAGTCTGTCCGAATCATGCTAGCAATTGCCACATTTTATGAAATCTGGCAAATGGATGTCAAAACTGCATTCCTTAATGGATTTCTTAAAGAAGAGTTGTATATGATGCAACAAGAAGGTTTTGTCAATCCTAATGGTGCTAACAAAGTGTGCAAGCTCCAGCGATCCATCTATGTACTGGTGCAAGCATCTTGGAGTTGGAATATATGCTTCGATAAAGTGATCAAAGCATATGGTTTTATATAGACTTGCGGTGAAGCCTGTATTGACAAGAAAGTGAGTGGGAGCACTACAACCTTTCTGATAAGTATATCTGAATGATATATTGTTGATCGAAAATGATGTGGAATTTTCTGGAAAGCATAAAGGAGTGTTTGAAAGGAGTTTTTCAAAGAAAGACCTCGCTGAAGCTACTTACATATTGAGCATCAAGCTCTATAGAGATAGATCAAGACGCTTGATATATTTTTCAATGAATACATACCTTCACAAGATTTCGAAGTAATTCAAAATGGAACAGTCAAAGAAGGAGTTCTTGCCTGTGTTGCAAGGTCTGAAGTTGAGTAAAGACTCGAAACCCGACCACGGTAGAAAATAGAAAGAGAATGAAAAGTCATTCCCTATGCCTCAGCCATAGGTTTTATAAAGTATGCTATGATGTGTACCAGATCTATTGTGTACCTCACCAAGAGTTTGGCAAGATGGTACAATAGTGATCCACGAGTGGATCACTGGATATCTGTCAAAATTATCCTTAGTGGAATAAGGATATGTTTCTCGGTTATGGAGGTGACAAAAATTTCATCGTAAAGAGTTATGTCGGTGCAAGTTTTGACACCCATCTGGATGACTCTGAGTCTCAATCTATATACATATTGAAAGTGGATGCAATTAGCTAGAGTAGCTCCGAGCAGAGCATTGTAGACATAGAAAAATTTGCAAAATACATACGGCTCTGAAGGTGGCAGACTCGTTGACTAAATTTCTCTCACAAGCAAAACATGATCACTCTTTGGGTGTTAATCACATAGAGATGTGAACTAGATTATTGACTCTAGTAAACCCTTTGGATATTGGTCACATCGAGATGTGAACTAATCACATAAAGATGTGAACTATTGGTGTTAAATCACATGATGATGTGAACTAGATTATTGACTCTAGTGCAAGTGGGAGACTGAAGGAAATATGTCCTAGAGGCAATAATAAAGTTGTTATTTATATTTCCTTATATCATGATACATGTCTATTATTCATGCTAGAATTGTAATAACCGGAAACTTGATACATGTGTGAATTCATAGACAAACAGAGTGTCACTAGTATGCCTCTACTTGACTAGCTCGTTAATTAAAGATGGTTAAGTTTCCTAGCCATGGACAATAGTTGTCATTTGATGAACGGGATCACATCATTAGAGAATGATGTTATTGACTTGACCCATCTGTTAGCTTAGCACTATGATCGTTTAGTTTATTGATATTGCTTTCTCCATAACTTATACATGTTCCTATGACTATGAGATTATGGAACTCCCGAATACCGGAGGAACACTTAGTGTGCTATCAAACATCACAATGTAACTGGGTGATTATAAAGATGCTCTACAGGTATCTCCGATGGTGTTTGTTGAGAGGTATCTCTAGGCCCTCTCGGTAATGCACATCACTATAAGCCTTGCAAGCAATGTGACTAATGAGTTAGTTACGGGATGTTGCATTACGGAACAAGTAAAGAGACTTGCCGGTAACGAGATTGAACTAGGTATTGAGATACCGACGATTGAATCTCTGGCAAGTAACATACCGATGACAAAGGGAACAACATATGTTGTTATGCAGTTTGACCGATAAAGATCTTCATAGAATTTGTGGGAGCCAATATGAGCATCCAGGTTCCGGTATTGGTTATTGACCGGAGATGAGTCTCGGTCATTTTTACATAGTTCTCGAACTCGTAGGGTCCGCACGCTTAACGTTCGATGACGATTGGAATTATGAGTTATGTGATTTGATGTACCGAAGGTTGTTCGGAGTCCCCGATGAGATCACGGACATAACGAGGAGTCTCGAAATGGTCGATACATAAAGATTGATATATTGGAAGGCTATATTCGTACGTCGGAAGGTTCCGAGTGATTCGGGTATTTTTCGTAGTACCGGGGAGTTACGGGAATTCAGCAGGAGAAGTAATGGGCCGTATTGGGCTTTAGTGGAGAGAGGGGAGAAGGGCCAAGAGGTGGCGCGCGCCTGCCTAACTGCCCAAACCGAATTGCACAAGGGGTGGGGGAGGGGCCCCCCTTTCCTTATCCATCTCCCTCTCTTTCCTTCTCTCCTACTCTGAATAGGAAAGGGGAAGGGAATCCTACTTGGACTGGGGAGTCCTAGTAGGATTCCCCACACCTGGCGCGCCCCCCTAGGTCCGGCCACCTCTTCCCTCTCCTCCTTTATATACGTGGCCAAGGGGCACCCCATAGACACACAAGTTAACATTGTTTAGCCGTGTGCGGTGCCCCCCCTCCACCATAATCCACCTCGGTCATATCATTGCAGTGCTTAGGCGAAGCCCTGCGCCGGTAGCTTCATCATCACCGTCATCACGTCATGCTGATGAAACTCTCCCTCGATTCTCAGCTGGATCTAGAGTTCGCGGGACGTTACCGAGCTGAAGTGTGCAGATCGCGGAGGTGTCATACCTTCGGTGCTAGGATCGGTCGGATCGTGAAGACGTTCGACTACATCAACCGCGTTGTCATAACGCTTACGCTTATGGTCTACGAGCGTACATGGACAACACTCTTCCCCTCTCGTTGCTATGCATCACCATGATAGATCTTGCGTGTGCATAGGAATTTTTTTTAAATTATTGCGTTCCCCAATACATGGAAGGAGCCGGAATCCTTTAGGAGTTTGCACAATATGCTGCTAATGCCGCCTCACCGACTTCATCGCAGCTGAATGTGAACAGTATCACCTCCTCACAAACTCCTTTGTGCAAAGTTTTCATTTCCTTCCTAGGAATAACCCCCCTGATGTGTAGTTTAATTTATATGCTGAAAACCGTCAGATACCACTTATTGAGTTTTGTGACATATGCATGATCGCTTCTGACGGGAGTTTAGTAGAGCCTAGGGCCGCAGAGTTTGATGATTTTTACCATACTCTTAAAGTGGGGTATGAGAGAGGGGTATCGAGTGTAACCGCTACTAGCTTGCATTTTCCTGCCGTGCATTATTTTGCTCTATTCATTACAAAGTGTTTGCTTGCCAGAGACAAGGTGGGTGCACTCAGTACCCCGGGCTTCACTGTTTTACGCCATGCACTTTACGGCGATACCACTTATAGCTTGGGAGCTATTGTGGCACGTCGCCTTCACATTAACATATCCAAGGGAAAAATACATGGTGGCATTTACGCTACTCGCTTGGCAAATGACTTTAACGTTCAGATACGCCAGCAAGATTATCATTTGCCCAAGGTTTACCTAGATCGCGCGGCTATGGCAGACCACCACTTTATTGATAGCGAGAACACCACTATGGATGTTCCATATAACTTAGTTTTCAGTGTGGACACTCGTGATTTATTTCGTTGTCTGCACCTGCTTTGTTTGATCATATTGCCAGGGGTGGATAGAGGATTATGCCTGAGGATATCGTCAGCTACCGGAACAACCTAGCTACAGCACGTGCGGAGCCTTAGCGGTGGGATCCTTAGGTGCCCGCTCCTTAGCATTTCAACATAGGACCCCATGGTTTCTTCGACTGGTGATTACCAAGTTAGGCCAAAAGCCTAAGCTTGGGGGAGTACGTATTTCCACCGACATTACATTCACATTCACACATTTCATTTCAGTTATCGGTGTCCACACTCTTTTATTGTATTATCCATGTTAAATTTATTTTCTCGCTTTCTTCTTGTGTGTTTGAAATTTTTTGAGAAAGTCCAATAATATATTCCCCGCTTCTTTTCGGTTTTTCTTCCCAGTTTAAATTGTTGTAGTACTAAAAGGAAAACCCAAAAAGATTTCCTTGTTCTTCTTTTGCTTGCTGGGAGCTTTCCCGTGTAAATAGCTTTTCTTGCTTTTGCTTTTCCCTTTTTATTTGCTTGTTTAAGAAAAGCCAAAAAGTCCAAAAATATTTCGGTGTGTTTCTCTTAATTTCTTTTCTTTTTATTGAGTCGTACCAAGGAGAAGACCACGATGAAATTGTTGAGTGGCTCTCATATGCATTATTGTTGATCTAACAGAGAGCCCATATTACCTTGTCTTCTCCTATTGAATAAAATGTTTGCAGATTCCAGCTTAGTCCACGACACTCTTGCACTATTATTATTTTCATGTCGTTCGGTCGTGCAAGTGAAAGGCAATAATGACGATATTTGATGAACTGGTCATGGCAGAGAGAAACGTGTATGAACTTGACTTGTTCTATTTTTGTAAATATGTTTAACCTAGAATCCATGATTCAGCCTATTATGATCAAACATGTTTGCAATGACAATTAAATATTATAGTCTCTCATGCCATGCATAAGTAGCTAGGAGTGGATAATGATTTATCTTGAATGACAACATTGCGTTAAAATGATTGTGGTGTAGTATGATGATATGATATCCTCCTTTGAATGTTAGAGTGGCTTGACTTGGTACATGTTCATCCATGTAGTTGAATCAAAACCAACATAGCTTCTATGATATTTATGTTCATGGTGTTCATATCCTACTCATGCTAGTATCCAATGTTACTTATGCATAATGCATGTTCATGACCGTTGTTGCTCTCTAGTTGGCCGCTTCTCAACCTATTTGCTAGCCTTCTCCTGTAGTAAGTGGGAATTCTTCTTGTGCATCAAAAACCTGAAACCGAAGTTATTCCAGATGAGTCCACCATACGTACCTATATGCGGTATTACCTTGCCGTCCTAAGTAAATTTGAATGTGCCACCTCTAAAAACTTCAAATAAATATCTTTTTGTGTGCCTGGATTGTTCATAGTACGACAGGAGGTAGTCAGTATCTTCCATGCACTCGTCCTTGCACGAGAGGGGGGGCTAATAGGGATTCCTAGTCCCAAACTGCAAACAAAATTGAGCTTACAAATAATCAAAAAAAAAAACTCCTACGGAGTAATAACCTTTACTTTATCGCTTGGGAACCGCCGCTAATGTGTTTAGCATGGAAGATACCAATAACTAATGGTCGCAAAGTAAACAAGTAGGGTGCATTTCTCAAAATAGCATTTACCTCTATTTTGAAAACTTGAGCTCTGGCACCTCTCCAAATCTTTTCTTCCCTCTGCGTAGGGACTATCTATTCACTTTTATGTTGTGTCATCATCTTCTCAAATAAGCGCCAGAACCTGAAAGCATTATTGTCATCCTTATGCATTGTGTGTAGCTAATGTTGGCTGCATCATGACTGGATCTAATGAGGACATCAATACTATTGTTACACCCACAACCCATGCTGCTATACATACTGGACCAATTACTAGAGCTCGCGCACGCCAATTGAATACATACTGGACCAATTACTAGAGCTCGCGCACGCCAATTGAATTATCAGGTACTTTCGTTTCTTGGTAACGATTCTAATGTTCATGAGAATATGATGCTGCCTAATTTGGATACTTTTGTCTTGCTTACAAATGAAGGGCCTAGCTTGGACAAAAAGATGAACCTTGGAGCAAGTTCAAGCATGGAGATGATGGCATGCGCAAGGGGATCAAGAACGGAGTTACAAGTGATGATCTCAGGACTTTGAAGCCACCATAAGGAGTGCATGAAGCCTTGGACGAAATATACCAGATGCCACTTCATAAATTTCGTCTAGAGGCTATTTTTGGTGTTGCATCACCTTATTATTGGGCCAGGCCCATGTATTTTTGAAATACTTAAGTATAGGCCGTTTTTAGAGTCCGTATGTGTGGGGAAACAAGAGTTAGGGTTGGTTTCGGACCCCTCCTCCAAGGGCCACGAAATCCCCCCTCTTCGTCCATATATACAACCCTTAGGGCGTCGTTTAAACTTTGGGTTTTGTTTAGATTAAAAGTTCGCCATAGCTGCAACTTCGCGTACTTTGTTTGTGGCCAGCGACCAGACCAAGACGTCAAAGAACCCCACCTTGATCAATAAAGCTTTCATCTTATATTTGCAATATCCAGATTGCAATCTCAGTTTCTTGCTTGTTCTTTGTTTGCTCACAGGAAACAGGCCCTCGTGGTCAGGTTGATCATGCTCCGGCGTGGTCAATAACCCCTCGGAGTTGGTTTAGCGATTGCTAAGGCGCGACGTCCTCGCACGTTCGTAGTCGGATCGTGATGTGGAGCATCCTACATTCATCTCCATGTATACCTTCATAGCACATCAAGCCCCATGTGGACCTACCGGACTTAAGGTGAACCCGCTCCTCTTCAAGATTTACATGAATATCTATGGGACTTGGTCGCTACCTAACCACGGAACATTGTGCATCATTAGGTACGAGGGCGACCGCCGCCACGCAGCTAAGGAGCTTCCCGGAGGCCAAGGAGAAGGACCCCAAGGCCACAAGGAATAAGAAGGAGTGCACGAAGATCAACTCTGGACTTCCCAGGCGACCCCGTGCCCACGGCCCTCGAAGACCCCGTGCGCACGGGCTACACAGGGAGCTGGCGCTGGAGCACCCCGTCCGCACGGGTCTATACCGTGCCCACGGGACCCCCGTGCGCACGGGCCCAACTTACCCCATGCGCACGGGCCCTACAGGATGGACGGCTGTGATTGCTATTTGGGCCTCCTCTTCATCCACTTCGTCCCCATGCCTATATATTCCGTACCTAGACCATATGTTAGGGTTAGCAAAGGATTTGACATGATCTATGTGAGCTTTGCTCCTTGTACCACTCCTCCTCTTGAGAGAGAGACCTCTCCATTGGAGATCAAGACCTCCTATGGAGAAGATCCCTAGTGGATAGATCCCCATCATAGGATCACCAAGACCTCATTCCTCATAGGATTGGGATGAACTAGTACCTTGTATCTTTCCTTTGTTGTCTTTGAATCATTGTATCTCTCTTTGTGTGATTGGATCTAGCATATGTGTGATTGGATCTAGTCAATTGAGTGTTTTCCCTCTTGTGTTCATCTTGTTCTTGGGGATTCCCCCTCCAATTTCTGAAAGATCTCCACTTAGGGTTCCACCCTACACCAGATCGTCAAAGTCGACTTTCTCTAAAATGATAGCCACCATCTCTTCGAAAGACGGGACACCTTTGCCTCTATCAAGTGGTATCAGATTTCCAGGTTGCTCGGTGATATTTTACAGTTTTTCGTAGTTTAGGTCGAGTCTGTTCTTCATACCTATAGTCCACGAAAAAGCCAAAAAAATATTAGGGTTAGGTCATCATAGACGAACCAATCTGAGCCTTTGCATAGTCTTTTTAGAGTTTTGCTTTGTTGAATTTGCGGTTGCATCGTCGTGTCGAGTTGCTAGGCGACCCCGTGCCCACGGCCCTCGAAGACCCCGTGCGCACGGGCTACACAGGGAGCTGGCGCCAGAGCACCCCGTGCACACGGGCCTGTACCGTGCCCACGGGACCCGCGTGCGCACGGGCCCAACTTACCCCTGCGCACGGGCCCTACAGGATGGATGGCTGTGATTGCTGTTTGGGCCTCCTCTTCATCCACTTCGTCCCCATGCCTATATATTCCGTACCTAGACCATATGTTAGGGTTAGCAAAGGATATGACATGATCTATGTGAGCTTTGCTCCTTGTACCACTCCTCCTGTTGAGAGAGAGGGAGAGACCTCTTCATTGGAGATCAAGACCTCCTATGGGGAAGATCCCTAGTGGATAGATCAAGACCTCCTGTGGAGAAGATCCCTAGTGGATAGATCCCCATCATAGGAACACCAAGACCTCATTCCTCATAGGATTGGGATGAACTAGTACCTTGTATCTTTCCTTTGTTGTCTTTGAATCATTGTATCTCTGTTTGTGTGATTGGATCTAGCATATGTGTGATTCGATCTAGTCAATTGAGTGTTTTCCCTCTTGTGTTCATCTTGTTCTTGGGAATTCCTCCTCCAATTCATGAAAGATCTCCACTTAGGGTTCCACCCTACACCATTTTGGCATCATGAGCCATGGTTTCTAACGAAATTGGAGCCCCCCTCTTTGTTTTCTAACCTAGTTTTGTTGTGTTCTTCCCCAATTTTGAAAATCCCCACCGAAAATAACCCAATTTTTTTGTGATTTGTTGGTTTTGGATGATGTTTTGTTGGATTTGATCCATGGATTTGCTTGGTTTCAAGTGGATCTAGCCCATCCCCATCTTTTCCCCACCATCCATCCCCAAAATCTCCCCAATTTTGCCCAAGAAATCTCCATTTTCCGCCATGAAATCGCGAAATTTCTGCGCACCCCGTCCCCATGGACCCCAGACCCCATGCGCACGGCCCCCCGAAAACTCTCTGGACACCCCGTGCGCACGGACCTGTACCGTGCGCACGGACCTGTACCATGCGCACGGACCTGTACCGTGCGTACGGGACCCCCTGCCCACGGGCTCCTACCCCCGTGCGCACGACCCCCCCCTGGACAGCCGTGACTGCTTCACCATTTTGCCCATAACTTCAACATCCGGAGTCTGACTTCGCGTTCTTTAGCTCGTTGAGCAGCTATTGACATCCCCCATCCACCTAGATAGGCTCCAACACAATTTTGACTCCATCAAACTTTTGACATTTTGGCTTCTTTAACTAGGCCTTACCCCATTTATCTATCCGTGTGTGTGTTTCCGTGTGCCACATATTGCTATTGGTCTAGTTGTTTTACTTACGAATTGATCTTTTCCAACATAATTGACTCTTGCTAACATTTTGCATCAAATTTTTGTGCCACTATCCTCACCGAGCTCCACCATAAGCCTTATTTGTGTAGCTGCGAGAATTGACAAGATCCGGTACCAATTGTGATATTTCCTTGATACATTATTGAGTGATCATTGATCCATCTTCAACATTGGATAAGTTACATTGGTCTAGTTCTTTCCTTTCTTCCACTCATATTTGTTCGAGTCTTGTGATGGATAGGCAAGGCATTTCATCTCCGGTCTTCGACAACAACAACGGGGCGAACAACTACATCACCAAAATGTCCATCTTTGGACTACAACACGAAATGCAAGGCACACAATCTACCTTGCGAGAGCGCCTCGACAACCTCGCCATCGACATACACCACTCCGAAGCAAGGAAAAGGGACTACATCGACACCAAGTTGGGAGAGCTAAAGGATGAACTACGAGACTTGGTGGCCGACTACAAGTCTTCTTCGCGTTCATCATCCTCAAGGCGGTGGCGAGCAAGTCGATCATCTTCGGAGCGCAAACTAGATACAAGCGCAAGTCGTCCATGTCCACATCTCCATGGCGACCATCACCAACATCGTCATGAAGGGAAAGGCACCTCCAAGCATCATGTGCACAACGACGATGAACGACATCTACTACGAGCTCAAGCACGACAACGACATCATCAACATTAAGATGCTCAACAAGCGCAAACATACAAGTCCGAACAAGCCCTACTTCACGCCAAGTCCAAGCTTCATGAGCATAAGAGAAGAACGCAAGACGAGCACCACCAAGATGGAGCTACGACTACAACAACCACTTCGGCATCTTCGCCAAGTGCTATCAAGGCATCTTCGCCTTTGGACGTATGACATCTTCGCCTACTTCCCACGAGTACGCCTACATTGACTTCATCAAGTCCAAGGCAACCACCTACAAGTGAGGGCGACACTTCCATCTTCGGAAGCCCCTCAAGGAAGATGGCCGAGCATGGGAATTTACCTTTGGTCATGGAGACGAGCTATGAGGTGCCACATCATATGGACCTCCTACAACAAGACGGCGACAAGAAGGTCGAGCTAGGGCCATCCCCTTCGACCACGGCGACGAGCATGAACCTCTTCAACAACATGAAGACGACACCCATATTGGACTCATACTCCGAGTCAAGCTACAAGAACGCACATGAGACCTTATCTTTGGTCTTGGAGGAGAGTGATGATGTGCCATCTTCGGCCTTCATCCACGGCTACGACCAGGACATGATTGAGCATGGAGACATTTGCACCTACATCTCTCCGACACCCACATACAAAGAGATGCCCCAATTCCCTTGTGAGGAGAGCCACCCCACCATGAGTGATATGAGTGACTCGACCATTTTTAACATTGAGTGCATTTCCTATGAGAGGATGAGTGTGACCACCACTAGCCCCACACTTGAGAGCATCCAAGAGGGAGTGAGTGAGCCACCACACTTAGTGAGTGAGGTAGTTGACACGGCACATGAGGCCACTATGATTTCTAACAACATAACCTCTACTCCGAGTGTGTTTTCTTTGGTGCTAGGTCTCCTACATGATGACACGCCTATCCTGGACGAGTCCATACCTCCAATGGAGATGACGATGGCCATGGTGGACGATGATGCACCCCCCACATGGTTCCATCAAGATGAAGATGACCATGACTTGGTCTTCGACACCTCACCTACAACACATGAGCGATGCTCCAAAGGTAACATAGGTGATGGTGCTTCTCTTGTCCCACTAGTGGACTATTTTACGAATGATTGCTTGCATGATGTTGACACACCTATACCCATGCTTCATGCTAGTGCGACTTCTTCATGTCATGACTTACCTATTTATGATAAATATGATGATGAGCATGTTGAGTTGCCTAGTTGTGATGCTATGCTACATAGGATATCATGTGAAAATTCTTTTGGTCACATCATGTTTGACAATCCATTAACCTTGTCATATGCTATGAGTGAGATCTCCAATATTACTTCATTTCAATCTCAACATAGTAACTATGCATGCCCCATTAAAATCAATCCCATTTGCACTTATGGCATAGATGACGAGATGGTGGTCATTGGCTTTTGTTTTTCATGTGATGATATTGCCATGCTTCCTTTACATGATTTGCGCAATTCATCTACTATGCCATGCCATGATCACATTGCTCCAAATATGCATTGTTTTGAATGTTGTCAATATTCTACATGTGATGTTTCCATTAATTCTCATGAGGAGACCCCCATAGTTTCCTCATACATATTAGGAGATTTTGATGCATTCCATACATTGCATGATTATCATAATTGCTTGCACCATATGCACTCCATGAATAACAATGCTCTACATATTTCTTGTGATGCATTACACAATTTGAGTCTCCATTATGCTATACATAACAACAAACCTACCGTGATGGATGACATGTTTCTATATCACACATCTCATTTATTTGAGCATTGGCTATTTTGTGCTAACCAACACTTGCACGTGCGCATCATGATGGATGATGTGTACATCTACCACGCACACACAATTTTCCCTTTGTCTTTGTTTTGTGTAGGTACTCACGTATACTCGCCAACCTCTCAATCCCAAGAGTTGACGAAACGAGCTCTTGAGAGCAAAGATGACTTGGGATCCCGTGAACTATCCTTACCACCGTTCCTTTCACGCAACGACTACACGCATCTCTCTCACTTGGCTCTCGCACGGCAATGGGCTATATACCGCTCTCTTGCTCATTTTACCGTGTTCACTTTGCATGTTATGCTTGCTTCTATGCCTTTGCCATGCAATTGTGACCCTTGCTTGCATCTACCCATGATTCACAATTATGTTACTCCTATGTGTATTTGCATGCTTGGTGGAGATCCTTGTTGCTATTTCCATGTTTATCATGTGCCTCATGCTATTGATGCTATTTTGCTCATATCCTCCTTTCATGCTTGTGATATGTCTTGTGCATTATTCATGCCCACCATTTGCACACATGACATACTTGACATGATTCTTTCTAGTATGTTGCATGTTTGCAATACTAGCTTGCTTACCTTGATTGCCATGATTGCTTGCTTTGTCGCATCACCCATGTTCCATTCTTCATTGCTTTCTTGGGTTGATGACGTATATGTTCATGCCTCTCACATGATATATTTTGTTCATTGTCGCTTGCCTCCAATTGTTGCCTCTATGCTTATTGATCGTGGAGACTTGGACACTTTACTTGTGATGCATGCTTGCTTGATTGAGCATATTGTATTTGGTTGTCCTCGCACCATCATATGCCTCCATACTATGAAATGCTCCCTTGTACTTTCTTATGATGAGCATGATGCATCCACTTGTTGGGTATTTTACCACACGAATGATAGGTTTTGCATCTCCGCTAACCTCATTTGTTTTTCTGAGTGTTTGTCATGTTATTTCATGTTGAAGGATTCACAAGGCGATACCGTCATGAGACAATTTGGTCATGTGAAGGCATACATGATGTGCAACACCAACATTTGCGAGAATCTCCTAAAGGTGAACTCCTTCCCTTTGAGCCATCCTCAAATATGCAGATTGGATGGGTCACTCTTTCATTGTTGTTTCCTTCTTCTTGTCTACATGTTACATCTATTGGATGGAGGACCGACACTGGAGATGGAACCCATGAACCTTCAAGTTGAGGAGCACTCGAACTTAGTGGACTCACCATCGGACCACCACTTCTACCACAACATTGAGCTATGGTACAACACCACCCATAACAAATTTGCATCTTATGCATGGATTGACTCACATTATGATTGCCTTGTTGCATCTATTTCCATGTCATCCATGATATATGAGCTTGTGCAATTCCTTAGCAAATTTGTTGTGATCCTTCTAGATGTCATATTCATACATCATGATCATATTGCCTACCATAAATTGCATGATAACTCATTCATATTGAGCATCCATTGCCATATTCATGCTATTGATAAACCGTCTCACTATGACATCATTTTGCACCGTGGTTGCATTGATCATATTCGCAACACATATGTGTGCACAATGATTGAATTTCCACCCATGAATGCTTTGCAGATCTTTATAGATAATCTTGATAAGCTTCATGCACTTTGTCACAAACAATCTTGCCGCACGGACTCTTTCTTACATGATGGACAATTTGTCTGCGCGAACCATTGTATTTCCGAGTATTGCTTGTGTTTGCTCTTTTTGCATGTATACCACTCCGGAGACACCTTGGAGTACTTGAATTGCGCCATGTCTTCAACTCCGTCCAACTTCAAGTCCGTCCACGACAACCGTTTCCATGGTGATGAGGATCACGATCCGAGGTTGGATCTTTCCCAAGGGAGGAGAGATGATGCGGAGCATCCTACGTTCATCTCCTTGTATACCTTCATAGCACATCAAGCCCCAAGTGGACCTACGAGACTTAAGGTGAACCCGCTCCTCTTCAAGATTTACATGAATATCTATGGGACTTGGTCGCTACCTCACCATGGAACGTTGTGCATCATTAGGTACGAGGGCGACCGCCACCAAGCAGCTAAGGAGCTTCCCGGAGGCCAAGGAGAAGGACCCCAAGGCCACAAGGAAGAAGAATGAGTGCACGAAGATCAACTCTGGACTTCCCAGGCGACCCCGTGCCCACGGCCCTCGAAGACCCCGTGCGCACGGGCTACACAGGGAGCTGGCGCTGGAGCACCCCGTCCGCACGGGCCTGTACCGTGCCCACGGGACCCCCGTGCGCACGGGCCCAACTTACCCCATGCGCACGGGCCCTACAGGATGGACGGATGTGATTGCTATTTGGGCCTCCTCTTCATCCACTTCGTCCCCATGCCTATATATCCCGTACCTAGACCATATGTTAGGGTTAGCAAAGGATTTGACATGATCTATGTGAACTTTGCTCCTTGTACCACTCCTCCTCTTGAGAGAGAGAGACCTCTCCATTGGAGATCAAGACCTCCTATGGAGAAGATCCCTAGTGGATAGATCAAGACCTCCTATGGAGAAGATCCCTAGTGGATAGATCCCCATCATAGGATCACCAAGACCTCATTCCTCATAGGATTGGGATGAACTAGTACCTTGTATCTTTCCTTTGTTGTCTTTGAATCATTGTATCTCTCTTTGTGTGATTGGATCTAGCATATGTGTGATTGGATCTAGTCAATTGAGTGTTTTCCCTCTTGTGTTCATCTTGTTCTTGGGGATTCCCCCTCCAATTTCTGAAAGATCTCCACTTAGGGTTCCACCCTACACCAGATCGTCAAAGTCGACTTTCTCTAAAACGATAGCCACCATCTCTTCGAAAGACGGGACACCTTTGCCTGTATCAAGTGGTATCAGATTTCCAGGTTGCTCGGTGATATTTTACAGTTTTTCGTAGTTTAGGTCGAGTCTGTTCTTCATACCTATAGTCCACGAAAAAACCAAAAAAATATTAGGGTTAGGTCATCATAGACGAACCAATCTGAGCCTTTGCATAGTATTTTTAGAGTTTTGCTTTGTTGAATTTGCGGTTGCATCATCGTGTTGAGTTGCTGGTCTTAGCATCTAGTCCCTTAGAGTTGTGAGTTCTGTTCATAGGTTGTCACGCCGCCGCCGCACCATCGTCATCATCATTACCATATACCACCACCCCACCATATACATCACCGCTGCCATATACAACCACCAATCCGAGTCCACATATACCATCGCCATATACCACCACCAATCCGAGTCCAGATATACCATCGCCATATACAACCACCAGTCCGAGTTCCACCAGATTCATCTCCGCCACCAGTCCTAGTCCGAGTCCAGTATTTGTTGCTCTGTTTTCGAGTTCTAGATCACGCGATACTTCAAGTCGTGACACAGTCGGACTCCCAAACTTTCATGCTACCCGCAGAATAAAAATAGTTCCAAACTCAAAAATTCTGGCTAGGCAGTTTTTAGACCATTTGTAGACTTTTTCGGGGAAAAATTGTTGCGGAGAAAAAAAAGAGGAAAAAGTGCAAAAAAAGGAAAAAAAATTCAGAGAGTGCTCCTGCATCTCTGAATTGATTATTGCTGACATTTTTGCTACCATATCATAATCCTTCCCAGCTCCACATACATCTACATCGTGCGTTTGACACCACCTGGCAATCGCTCTATCCAATCTTGAGAGTTCTGACTACGGCGGTTGCCGATAACCACCTGCTGTTGGGTAAGAACTGGTAAGAATTTGAGATTCGCTTGTCGGATTTGTGATACACCACCACCACCAAGTAGTCTGTAGGATCATATTCTTGTGTGTTTCTACTGCTGCTAACCATGGCAGGATCACAAGCCGATGAGACAGATTGGGAGAACATGATGAACAAAGAGATACATGATAAATTTCAACAAATGATGAGTGGACAGGTGCAAGATGTGCTAAACAGATTTGAAGAGGCCATGGAGAAGATAGATGGCATGGAGAAGACGTTCGAAACAAAGCTCGATAACAAGTTTAATGAATTGCTCGCGCGTCTTCCACCACCACCACATGCTGCACCTAATGCACCTCTACAACAATAACATCGCCTTCCAAATCAAGTGGGACGGGCACTGCACATTCCCCTTGAGCCTGGTCAAAATTCTGGTGCTGTGGTTGATGCTTCTGTAGCTCCTGCTGCTACTACAGAGGTGGAGGGCCATTACGAGGATGAGGTTGATCAAAATCAGAACTACGTGCAACCACCAGCACCACCGCCACCAGGTCGTCCTCATGCATATCATCGCAATGGTAGGGCTGCACAACCACCTCAGGTACATGATCATGACCATCTCCCTAAACTGAAATTGAACATTCCACCATTTGAGGGTAGATATGGTCCTGATATATATCTTACTTGGGAGTTAGAAACTGAACAACGATTTACATATTTACTACTTATCCTCGTTGAAAAAGGATTAAGATAGATATGGAGCAAACTTAAGAAGGTCTTCAACGATCCACCGGTAGGATTGGAAAGAACGAATGAATTGATATGATAACGAATGACGAGAACTCTTGCACGAACCACCGTAAGAATTAAAATGACCGAAGGAAAGATTAAGGAACACCGGGAAGAATTATGAAATGAACGAGGATACTTGATAGAATTTAGATACAAGTGAACGAAGGGATCACGAACTGATTAGAGATAGCTTGAACGATGCACCGGTAAGATTTTGGATAACGAGAGCTGAAAGCTGAATATGAATGATCCCGAAATGTTGGCCTTCGGAGAATCAAACTGAAAAGAATCTTGAATTGCTCCGGTTAGGAGAAAAGAATTCTCACAATCGAAAACAATTATGAGAGGATGGTATCAAGCTTGAACTATGCATCTCTGAGAGAATGGTTAAGATTTCAGGAAAAACTCTTCTTCGGTCTTCAAAATCCAAGAAATGACGGTGAGAAACACCACCATGAATTGTTGAAGCACTCCGGAATAAAGAAGAAGTGGGACGAGCACAGCGCGTTCCCATTGCCCCTGTGCAAAATTCTAGTGCCGCTGTTGATGCTTCTGCCGCTCCTGCTGCTACTCCAGAGGTGGAGGACCATTACGAGGATGAGGTTGACCAAAATCAGAACTACGTGCAACCACCAGCACCACCACCACCAGGTCGTCCTGATGCATATCCTCGCAACGGTAGGGCTGCACCACCACCTGAGGTACATGACCATCTTCCTAAACTAAAATTGAATATTTCCCAATTTGAGGGTAGATATGTTCCTGATATATATCTTACTTGGGAGTTAGAAACTGCACAACGATTTACATGTTTACAATATCCCGAGGTGAGATGTGTTCTTGCTGCTGTTTGTGCTTTCACTAGCTTTGCATGTGTTTGGTGGTCTGAACATCGTAGATTATATCCTATTCCAACTACTTGGGCTGCTTTGAAAACTGCTATGCGTACTCGTTGGGTTCCACCATATTATCAGTGTGAATTACTTCAAAAATTGCAGCGTTTAAGACAAGGAAAAAATTCTGTAGAAGAATATTATCAAGAATTACAAACTGGCATGATTAGATGTGGTATTGTTGAGGAGAATGAAGCTATGCTTGCACGTTTTACGGGTGGATTCAATAGAGAGATTTAGACCATTCTAGAGTGTAAGGAGTATACTAATATCACTCGTTTATTCCATATTGCTTGTAAAGCTGAACATGAAGTGTAGGATCGACAGGCATTGGCGCGAACTTACTTTTCTGCAAGGTCGATCTTCATCATGGACACCACGTGCATCCTCTACTTCCACTCCACCAGCACCTCCATCAGGTGCCACCTCCAGCCGTGATACAAGAAAGCAGGCACAACCATCACTCTCTGCCAAGAGCACACCTGCCGGACCTGCGCAGAGCTCTTCTTCGTCCATGGCATCAACAGGGCACACAAGTGATATTATTTGTCGTTGTTGTAAGGGAAGAGGACATTTTGCGAGAGAATGCCAATCTCAGCGTGTGATGATTGCTATTGAGGATGGTGTGTATGAGTCCGCTAGTGACTATGATGAGGAGACTTTGGCTCTTATTACACATGAACAACACGGTGGAGAGGATTCTGATCATGAGACGCAATACATGGCTGGTGAAGATGCTGACAGGTATGAATGTTTAGTTGCTCAACGTGTTCTGAGTGTGCAGGTTACACAAGTTGAGCAAAATCAGAGGCATAAGTTGTTCCATAGAAAGGGAGTTGTGAAGGAATGTTCTGCTGGCGTCATCATATATGGAGGGAGCTGCAATAACTTGGCTAGCATGGAGATGGTGGAGAAGCTATCTCTCACCACAAGACCACATCCACATCCTTACTACATCCAATGGTTCAACAACAGCGGCAAGGTTAAGGTAACATGTACTATTCGTGTGCGCTTTAGTATCTCTATATATGCTGATTATGTTGATTGTGATGTGGTACCTATGCAAGCATGTTCCTTATTACTTGGTAGACCATGGCAATTTGATAAAAATTCTGTACACCATGGTACAAACAATCAATATACTCTTGTTCATAAGGATAAAAATATTACTTTGCTTCCTATGACTCCTGATTCCATTTTAAAAGATGATATTAATAGAGCTGATAAAGCAAAACAGGAGAAAAATAAAAGTGAAAATTAGATTGTGGCAAAAGAATTTGAGCAACAAATGCAGCGTAATAATCAACCATCTAGTGTTGCTTCTGAAATTAAATTGAAAAGTGCATGTTTACTTGCCACCAAATCTGATATTGATGATTTAGATTTTAGCAAATCTGTTTGCTATGCTTTTGTGTGCAAAGAGGCATTATTTCCATTCGAGGACCTGCCTTCCTCTTTGCCTCCTGCTGTCACTAACATTTTGCAGGAGTTTGCTGACGTCTTTCCACAAGACGTGGCACCGGGATTACCACCTATTCGGGGGATTGAGCATCAAATTGACTTAATTCCCGGTGCATCATTACCCAACCATGCACCATACCGTACCAATCTAGAGGAGACGAAGGAGATTATGCGTCAAGTATAAGAACTGCTCAACAAAGGTTATATACGCGAATCCCTTAGTCCTTGTGCTGTTCCTATCATTTTAGTGCCAAAAAAGGATGGTACGTCGCGTATGTGCGTTGATTGTAGAGGTATTAATAATATTACTATTTGTTATCGTCATCCTATTCCTAGGCTAGATGATATGCTTGATGAATTGAGTGGCTCTACAATATTCTCCAAAGTTGATTTGCGTAGTGGATACCATCAAATTCGTATGAAATTGGGATATGAATGGAAAACAGCATTTAAAACTAAGTTTGGATTATATGAGTGGTTAGTCATGCCTTTTGGGTTAACTAATGCACCTAGTACATGAGGTTAATGAACGAAGTTTTACGTGCTTTCATTGGACGATTTGTGGTAGTTTACTTTGATGACATATTGATTTATAGCCAATCTTTGGAGGAACATTTGGAACATTTACGTGCTGTTTTTATTGCTTTACGTGATGCATGTTTTTTTGGTAACCTTGGAAAGTGCACATTTTGAACCGACCGAGTATCTTTTCTTGGCTATGTTGTTACTCCACAGGGAATTGAAGTTGATAAAGCCAATATTGAAGATATTGAGAGTTGGCCGCAGCCTAAAACGGTCACACAAGTGAGGAGTTTCCTTGGCCTCGCTGGTTTCTATAGGCGTTTTGTGAGAGATTTCAGCACCATTGCTACACCTCTCAACGAGCTTACAAAGAAGGATGTGCCTTTTGTTTGGGGTACCGCACAGGAAGAAGCCTTCATGGTATTGAAAGATAAGTTGACACATGCTCCTTTACTCCAACTTCCTGATTTCAATAAGACTTTTGAGCTTGAATGTGATGCTAGTGGAATTGGATTAGGAGGTGTGTTATTACAAGATGGCAAACCTGTTGCATACTTGTCTGAAAAATTGAGTGGGCCTAGTCTAAACTATTCTACTTATGATAAAGAATTATATGCTCTTGTTCGGACCTTAGAAAGATGGCAACATCATTTATGGCCAAAGGAATTTGTTATACATTCTGATCATGAATCTTTGAAACACATTAAAAGTCAAGCAAAACTGAACCGTAGACATGCTAAATGGGTTGAATTCATTGAGACTTTCCCTTATGTCATTAAAAACAAGAAGGGTAAAGAAAATGTTATTGCTGATGCATTGTCTCGTCATTATACTATGCTTTCACAACTTGACTTTAAAATATTTGGTTTGGAGACCATCAAATATCAATATGTGCATGATGCTGAATTTAAAGATGTATTGCAGAATTGTAAGGAAGGAAGAACTTGGAACAAGTTCGTTCTTAACGATGGATTTGTGTTTCGTGCTAACAAGCTATGCATTCCAGCTAGCTCCGATCGTCTTTTGTTATTGTAGGAGGCGCATGGAGGAGGATTAATGGGACACTTTGCCGTCAAGAAGACGGAGGATATACTTGCTACACATTTCTTTTGGCCAAAGATGAGACGGGATGTTGAGCGTTTTGTTGCTAGCTGCACTACATGTCAAAAAGCTAAGTCACGACTCAATCCTCATGGTTTATATATGCCTTTGCCTGTACCTAGTGTTCCTTGGGAGGATATATCTATGGACTTTGTTTTAGGTTTACCTCGAACAAAGAAGGGGAGGGATAGCATATTTGTTGTCATGGATAGGTTCTCGAAAATGGTACACTTTCTACCATGTCATAAAAGCAATGATGCTGTTAATGTTGCTGATTTGTTCTTTCGTGAAGTTATTCGCTTGCATGGTGTGCCAAATACTATTGTTTCAGATCATGATACTAAATTTCTTAGCCACTTTTGGAGATGTTTATGGGCTAAGTTGGGGACTAAACTTCTTTTCAGTACTACTTGTCACCCCCAAACTGATGGACAAACTGAAGTAGTCAATAGAACATTGTCTACTATGCTTATGGTAGTTTTGAAGAATAACAAGAAAATGTGGGAAGAATTTTTGCCTCATATTGAATTTGCTTATAATTGTTCATTGCATTCTACTACTAAGATGTGCCCTTTTGAAATTGTGTATGGTTTCCTACCTCGTGCACCTATTGATTTGTTGCCTCTTCCATCTTCGGAGAACATTAATTTTGATGCTAAAGAACGTGTTGAATTGATTTTAAAAATGCATGAGTTAACTAAGGAAAACATTGAGCGTATGAATGCTAAATATAAACTTGCTGGAGATAAGGGTAGAAAACATGTTGTGTTTGCACCTAGAGATCTCGTTTGGTTACATTTGCGTAAGGATAGATTTCCTAATTTGCGCAAATCAAAGCTAATGCCACATGCTAATGGTCCTTTTAAGGTGTTAGAGAAAATAAATGATAATGCATAAAAACTTGAGCTGCTTGCAGATTTTGGGGTTAGTCCCACTTTTAACATTGCATATTTCAAGCCTTATTTGGGTGAGGACGATGAACTTTCGTCGAGGATGACTTCATTTCAAGAAGGGGAGGATGATGAGGACATCAATACAATTGTTACACCCACAACCCCTGCTGCTATACATACTATACCAATTACTAGAGCTCGCGCACGCCAATTGAACTATTAGGTACTTTCGTTTCTTGGTAACAATTCTAATGTTCATGAGAATATGACGCTGCCTAAATTGGATACATTTGTTTTACTTAAAAATGAAGGGCCTAGCTTGGACAAGAAAGATAAACCTTGGAACAAGTTCAAGCGTGGAGATGATGACATGCACAAGGGGATCCAGAACGGAGTTACAAGTGATGATTTCAGGAGTTTGAAGCCAACATAAGGAGTGCATGAAGCCTTGGACGAAATATACAAGATGCCACTTCATAAATTTCGTCTAGAGGCTATTTTAGGTGCCGCGTCACCTTATTATTGGGCCAGGCCCATGTATTTTTGAAATACTTAAGTATAGGCTGTTTTTAGAGTCCGTATGTGTGGGGAAACAAGAGTTAGGGTTTGTTTCGGACCCCTCCTCCAAGGGCCACGAAATCCGCCCCTCTTCCTCCATATATACAGCCCTTACAGCGTCGTTGAGAGTTCGGGTTTTGTTTATATTAAAAGTTCACCATAGCTGCAACTTCGCATAATTCGTTTGTGTCCAACGACCAGACCAAGACGTCACAGAACCCCACCTTGATCAATAGAGCTTTCATCTTATTTTTGCAATATACAGATTGAAATCTCAGTTTCTTGATTGTTCTCCGTTTTCTCGCAGGAAACAGACCCTCATGGTGAGGTTGATCGTGCTCCGGCGTGGTCAATAACCCCTCGGAAGTTGGTTTAGCGATTGCTAAGGCACAACGTCTCGCACGTTTGTAGTCGGATCGTCAAGGTCGACTCCCACAGAAACGATAGCCACCATCTCATCGAAACATCGGGACACCTTTGCCTCTATCAAATTTGAAGGTGAATCCAATTGGGTCGGAAAGAGCACGAAATCTACTTTCAAACAAAAAAAGAATCACCCAATTCGGAGTCCGTATGAAAAAGTTGTTGGCGTTTTGAGTCAGGTATTTCTGTGAAGTCCAAATCTGAATCCAGAACATGAGAGACTTGCACTCTATCTTCTCTTGGCCCGAAAGTGACGTGAGAGAACTTTTTGAACAGAACCTAAACTTCTCCTTTTCCCTGATCTACATATGTGGATTGTACAAATGTCCCATACACCTGCAATTAGACAAAACACAAAAGTGTATTAAGTATTTTTGTTCTGGATAACATAAATAGATTATTGAATAGTTTGCACTAGAAATCACCTGACAAATATGCATGTATGTAATATTTTTGGTCATATCCAAGGTAGTTATGTCCTCATCATGTAGCATCTGCATCTTTACAGACTGTCCCGTTATCATAGGTTGATGTTATAGTTTCATTATTTGCATATGTTTGAAATCTTGTTGAGCCCCCTTTGACTTGGGGCCAAAGAATTGTGATAGCATAGAGTGGGTAATGTTTGATTATAATTATAAAAAATGTTACAACAGTACATGATGGGATTTGATGTTATATGTACTAACCCAGCTAATAAAAAAGTTTGGTTAAGTTTTGTGTGTATAAAGTGTTTGAAGATCG
Source organism: Triticum urartu (assembly GCF_003073215.2). NCBI lineage: Eukaryota > Viridiplantae > Streptophyta > Magnoliopsida > Poales > Poaceae > Triticum > Triticum urartu. The sequence continues at coordinate 110,377 of NW_024114985.1, read as the reverse complement.
AGGAGGTATTGAGATTAGAGGAATGAGGAGAGGCAAGAGATCAAGCTTGGGGATGCCCGAGGCACCCCAAGTAACTATTCAAGGAGACTCAAGCATCTAAGCTTGGGGATTCCCCGGAAGGCATCCCATCTTTATTCAACAAGTATCAGTATGTTTTGTTTTTTGTTTTATTCACATGATATGCATAAATTCTTCGAGCGTCGTGTGCCTTTTATTTGTTTTCTTTTAGTAAATTCACCATGCTTGTATGAGATAGTCCTGGGTTGATTTATAGAATGCTCTATGCACTTCACTTATACTTTCGAGTATGGCTATATAGAATGCTCTTTTACTTCACTTACATTTCTTAAAGCATGGGCAAATATTTTATAGAAAGAATTAAACTCTCATGCTTGACTTATATCTGTTTAGATATTCAACAGGGATTGGTCATTTGCATGGTTAGCCATAAAATCCTACATAAAGCTTGTAGATCACTGAGATATGTTTAATTCCTTACAATAGTTTCGCCATATACATATGGTAATATATGGGAGGTACTAGCGAATGACTGTGGTTTAGTAAGAATATTGGTGTTAAGGTTTGTGATTCCCGAAGCATGCATGTATAGTCTGTCGTTATGCTAAGAAGTTGGAGCATGGGTTATTATTGTTTGTCTTATGAGTTGCGGTCGGGGACGAGCGATGGTCTTTTCCTACCAATCTATCCCCCTAGGGGCATGCGTAGTAGTAATTTTCTTCGAGGGCTAATAAACATTCGCAATAAGTCTACGAATTCCTTATGGCTAATGTGAGTCAATGGATTATACGCACCCTTACCTTTCCGCAATTTGCTAGCCTCTTCGGTACCATGCATTGCCCTTTCTCACCTTGAGAGTTGGTGCAACAAACTTCGCCAGTGCATCAAAAACCCGTGATATGATACGCTCTATCACACATTAGCCTCGTTATGTCTACCTCAAAAGAGCCACCATACCTACCTATTATGGTATTTCCATGCCATTCCGAGATATATTTCCATGCAATTTCCATCGTCATCATATACATGACTTGAGCATTCATTGTCATATTGCTTTGCAAGATCGTAAGATAGCTAGCATGATATTTTCACTACACTAGATCATTGCCCATCCTGGTACACTGCCAGAGGCATTCATATAGTCATACTTTGTTCTAAGTACCGAGTTGTAATTTTTTGAGTTGTAAGTAAATAGAAGTGTCATAGTCATCATTATTCATTATTAGAGCATTGTCCAAGTGAGGAAAGGATGATGGAGACTATGATTCCCCCACAAGTTAGGATGACACTCCGGACAAAATCAAAAATAAAAAAGGCCAAAAAGAGCCCAACAAAAAAATAAAAAAATTAAAAAGAAGAAAAAGAAGAAAAAATGATAGAAAAAGAGAGAAGGGGCAATGTTACTATCCTTTTCCACACTTGTGTTTCATAGTACCATGCTTTTCATATAGAGAGTCTCCTATGTTGTCACTTTCACATGCTAGTGGGAATTTTTCATTATAGAACTTCGCTTGTATATTCCAATGACGGGCTTCTCAAATGCCCGAGGTCTTCATGAGGAAGCAAGTTGGATGCACAACCACTTAGATTTCAGCTTGATCTTTCATACACTTATAGCTCTTAGTGCATTTGTTGCATGGCAATCCGTACTCCTCACATTGACATCAACTGATGGGCATCTCCATAGCCCATCGATTAGCCACGTCGATGTGAGACTTTCTTCCTTTTTTGTCTTCTCCATATCATATCTATCACGATACTCTATTTCATCCCTGGCTTGTGCTCATGTATTGCGTGGGGGTTGAAAAAGCTAAAGCACATTAAAAAGTATAAACCAATTGCTTGGCTTGTCAGAATGGTTGTACATGATAAATACTTTGTGTTAAGAAGATGCATCATGATAAGACTATATGATTTTGTAGGGACTAGCACATATGCCCATGCGTTGCAACGGGAAAAATTGATGTTTTGTGCAAGCATAATGTCCCACATCACCGGATTCACTATGAAGAACATGCTGCAAAAATGAACATAAAAAATATGATGCAATTTATCCATGTTCATACTTTCTTTGCCGGGCATAATCTCTCACTGATTTCATTTAAGTATAATCCTTTCTTTAATTACCATGGCGTCCTCACTCGTTTTAGTTGGGAGTCAAATCCTTCCTTCTCTAATTTAGCAGCCCCAACACATTGAAACCTACTAATCCTTCCTTTTATCCTATATTTTTACCTCAAGTCCTTCATTTAATTAGCCTCATCTATTTGAATATTCTATTTATTAAGACCACAATCTTTGTTTTAATTATTCCACCGGTTTACCCATAATTCTTTCTTTAATTAGCCACATCCGCTTAAATATTTTATTTAAGCCCACAATCCTTCCTTTAATTAGCTTATTCGCTTAATTAGCTCACCCTCAACATGAGGACTGCCACTCATATATTTAGAGTGAGTTGGGATTAGTAAATATGAATGGCGCATAGGTCGTTGGTTGTTATATCGAAGATCCAGAGAGGAGGTCCTGTGTTCAATTCCAACAATGTTGATTTATTTTGACCCAATTATTTTTCGCGGTCTCTATGAAAGCCCATAAAAGGCCCAACAACATATAAGTACCTGGCCCAGGTGGCTTAGCCTGTGTATGATCAAACAAAAAGGACTAAACCAAACCAAGAATACCTATTCCCTTTAATAGTAGGTAGGGATAGCATTCTTTAGCATTGATATTTTGACAGACATGATTGTTTGTTGGGATGCCTGAGTATTGATGTCTTTATATCAAATTATAGATTATTACTTATAATCACTTGTGTCTTAATATTCATGCCATGATTAGATTATATGATCAAGATTATGCTAGGTAGCATTCCACATCAAAAATATCTTTTTTATCATTTACCTACTCGAGGGTGAGTAGGAATTAAGCTTGGGGATGCTGATACGTCTCCGTCATGTCTATAATTTTTATTTTTTCATGCCAATATTCTACAACTTTTACATACTTTTGGCAAAATTTTATAAATTTTTTTGGGACTAAAATATTGATCCAATGCCTAGTGTTAGTTCCTGTTTGTAGCACATTTTTCGTTTCATAGAAAATCCATATCAAACAAAGTCCAAACGCGACAAAACTTTACGGAGAATTATTTTGGAATATATGTGATTTTGGGGAAGAAGAATGAACGTGAGATGAGGCTTGTGGGGCCGACAAGCTCAAAGGGTGCGCCCCTATCGGTGCAACCAACCCTTGGTCCATTGCCTAGACTGTGCATAGGCCTAAGGACAAGTTTGCAGCACCCAAGATCAAACCAAACACGAAGGGATCAATTCTTTTAAGAATTAGAGAGGTGGTCAAGAAGACCAAGTCAAGCCTGATAGATAAGATGCAACTAAGGGAAAAACCTCCATTATCAGGCAGGCAAGCCTACGAGGTTGGGGTTACCCCGGAAGCAAGCCTCCAGATCGTCCCAGCAGGCCTACCGGAGCTTGCAGAGGCAAAGTACTCCACCGCACCACCTCACAGTGACGCACATCATTGATCAGTGTGGTGTCAAGCCCCTAAGTTACTAAGTGGCTGCTTCCTACCACATGGAAGCCACTTCCTACAGAAAATACCTCCAAATGACACCCGTCTTGAGACGTGTCGAGCAAGCATGCGCAAAGCTGGCCTTGCCGGGCACGCTGTGATGTGACACTGAGCGGCGCATTTAATGCGCTTTGTCCGCCTGCAGAGTTAGATATGATAGCACTGTTTGCTATCTAATCAGTATGTAAAGACTGATTTGCCACTGTGGTGACCCCTTTATCTATAAAAGGAGGCACATGGCAACCGTAGAGAGGATGGACCCTCGCATATTCATATGCGCGTAGCCACTCTCACCCCGAGGCTTCCCTGTTTGGCAAGAGCGCAGCGTTCTCCACCATTATCTACCATCAATCCACCAAAGCAGGAGTAGGATTGTACGCCTCACGGCGGCTGGGACCTGGGTAAAACTGACCGTGTGATCTCTGCCGTATTGTGTTACGCTTCTCCGCTCTTTGTGCGACGTGCCCATCCCCCCGTCGAACCAAAAGGGGCTCATGGCCCCATAGGTGTTTGTGATTTCCCACGACATCTTCTGCGCGCCAGGTAGCGAGAGGCACTTGCACGAACCTGACAGCGTAAGCAGTGCGTCACCTTCATCACCATTTTCGTCATCAACGGCTCCATCGACTATGGCGCCCAAAAAGAAGTCTGGTGCCGCAGCTCACCTGTCCACCTCGAAGGCCCCGCCGCCCGCGACCACCGACATCGTGGGGACTGCGGGGACGCATGGATTTGTGGACACTGTGGGAGACGTGGTTGACGCAGGCGGCGTTGTTACCGCCTCCCTCATGGTTGGGGCCAGAGCGGGAGGCATCGGAGAAGGACATTACCAACAACATCACGGCGACCATGCTCTGTGAGGTACGGGTAGAGAGATTATTCCTTCTATCCCTCCCTACCTAGCCGAGGGGCATAGCCATGGCGGTGACGATCCGCCCTAAGGCGAATCGCAATCCTCCGGCCGACCCCACCGCAGGAGCAGTCGCAGGACATGCACCGCCCCTGGAGCAAACTGGCCCGGCTAATGCTCCGAACGGGGTCATTGGTCCACACGCGCCACCACCTCATCACCACACCATCCAAGCAACTGGCTCCCGACGGCAGGAGCCTGGCACTGCCACTGTCGGCACTGTCAGGAGCTGGGTGACTCTGCGATCTACATCATCCTCAACTATGCCAAGTACCGCCTCGGAGGCCATGGCGCGAGCCCATCTATTGCTAAGATTTCCACCAGCAGTTGATCAGATGGATGAGTGGAGAGCCACCATTCAGAGCCTGATTGGCTTTGCCGAGGCTGGGGGCTCACAGCGAGCTGGCCCGCCACAGCCTCCCCAGACGACGATGGCGGCCCATGCTGCTGGTCGTGCAGAAGGGGCCACGCCCATGGTGCAATTCCCATTACGACAACCAGCACAAGGGCCACGCGACCAAGAGCTTGGTGATCTCTCAATGGCTTCATCCGATCCTCAAGCACGTCAAGGCCGACGGCGATCCTTGGATGACAGGCAGATGGAGGGTGCACGCGTGACCATCGAGCGACGCCGCGACAACCACCACCAGTCCAATGGGCGCGATGGCCCAGCCGTCGAAGAGCCTGTGCTCGGCGGGGCCGGGTACCTCCCTTTCGAGGCTGGGTTCCATGCCTTCACCCGTGAGCTATGGCAAGTCCGTTGGCCGTCCGCTCGCACGTTTAAGCCAAAGATACCAGAGAAGTATGATAGGAGACTGAACCCGACAGAGTTCTTGAGCATCTACACCATCGTTGTTCAAGCTGCCAGGGGAAGAGATGAGAAGGTTATTGCCAACTACTTCCCTTTGGCACTCAAGCCAAATGTGAGGTCTTGGCTGATGCACCTGCCAGAGAACTCCATCTCGACCTGGGCTGACATGTGCAATGAGTTCGTTGGCGCCTTCATGGGCTGCCATCAAGAACCAGGGCGGGCCAGTGATTTGCAGCTTCTCCCATAGAAGGAAGGAGAGACTCTACAGAAGTACATGTAGAGGTTTAGCCGAGTCCACAGAAATATTCCAGATACCCACTCGGCAGCTGTGATAGCTGCATTCCAGTCCAACATGTGCAACCGTCGGATATGTTCCAAGATGAATGCTCGGTTGCCCAAGATTGTGAAGGTGCTTTACACCTTGGTGGAAGTGTGCTCGGGTGGAGGAGGGGAGGAAACTCCCTGGAGAAGAAGATGGCATCGACATCGACTCTGAGGATGACGACAACGCCACCAGTCAGAAGAAGAAGAACAAGAAGCGCAACAAGAGGCACAAAGATAAAGCAGTGATGATCGTTGTGGGACCGGGCATGCCTAGTAACGGCAAGAAGGCTAAGGCTGAAGCTCCCGGCAAGGAAGTTATCGCGTGCACTGATTACCGGGAGGCTGCATCTACCGAGAAGGCTGGGAAAGGTGATGGTTCGTACTGCAAGATTCATCGGACCAAGGGCCACGATCTCTAGGAATGTCGTCAGGTTGAACACCTCATCAAGAAGCAGAGGGCTGAGTATGACAAGCGTGATAAGGAAAAAGGTCAGAATGGCACTAGCGGGAAGGGCCGAGGCAGTGAAGCAAATCGCCTTGGCAAGGCTCCTCGGAACCAAGGAAAACCCGCCAGGGGCCGAGATAAGGAGGATTGAATGATGAAAGTGATGGAGGGGATGAAGAGGAAACCAGCGAGCAGGAATTCCAGAAGGCCACTGACGCCCTGTGCATTGACGGGGGGTGCATCTCTGCACTCCTCTCATCGCCAACTTAAACAGTGGGCGCGTGAGGTCAATGTCGTGGAGCCAATGGCGGATTCTCGGAAGCCGCTCAAGTGGTCGTGCATGCCCATCATCTTTGACGAAGAGGACCACCTTGACCGCACCACCGCGGTAGGGTGCTTGCCGCTATTGGTCTCACCAACGATCCGCAACCTCAAAGTCACAAAGATGTTGGTTGACGGCGGGGCCGGGTTGAATCCGATTTCCCCAAAGGTCATCAGCAAACTTCAGATAGCAGAGGAAGAGCTCAAGGTCATGGGCACGTTTCAAGGAATAAACCCCGTCAGGAGTTGTCATAAAGGAAAGATCACGTTGCTAGTGACGTTTGGGGGAGAGTTGAATTACCGGACTGAGAAGGTTGTGTTTGATGTGGTCGACCTCCCCCTGCCGTAAAATGGAATCCTTGGACGCCCAGCTCTGGCAAAATTCATGGCGGCATTCCACTATGCCTACAACACCTTGAAGATACCAGGGCCGGTGGGCGTCATTTCCATTCCGTTGAATGAGAAGGTCGCAATTATTTGCGTGGATAAGATGTACCGGGACGCATTTATGACAGAGGCTGCTGAAGCCGCAGTTCCCGCCAAGGAAAGCAAAGGAAAGAAGAAGGCTTGCAGGGACGCCAGCAAGGAATCCGGGAAGCGTACCTCTTCGAAGTATCACTAAAAAAAAGACACACCCGTGACATTTTGGACCGAACGAATTTTTTCCTGTCATGCTCATGACACTTCTATGATGATAATTGTGACAAAACCCGATATCATTATAGATGTGGTGGGCTCCTATTTCTATGACAAAAAAATCATGACAAAAAATGGGCTTTTCTTCCTGGGTGGACCAAAGATGCAGCTGCATGACATTATTTGGGCCATCAATGACGGAAAAAAATGTGGTAGAAGCGAGGGCGAGGAAAATATCGGGGAGTTCCCGGTTATGGTGGGTGGTCGGGGCCGAGCGATGCGCGTTTTTCTCTTAGAGGTACGCACGTGGGTGCGAGGCGTTGGGCTCTAACTGAACCCAAGCGAGGCATTTGCCTACTGAACTAGAGCAATTGCACTGTCAGGCTATGTGTTACTGAACCTGAGCGATCGATCAATTTGGCTGTTAACTGAACCCGATCGAGGAATTCCTTCTTTACTGCTGCTAACTGAAGCCGATCGAATCTGTTTCCTATTGTTGAACAACGAGCGTTGTTAGTTCCTGGTGGGGGTTAGATGAACAGGACCCCGTGGTAGTAGAGGTTGTTGCCGCTAGATGAACAGGACCCCGATCGAGTCGGTTGGGGGTGGATGAACAGGACCCCGTGGAGGGTTGGATGAACAAGACCCCGTGGAGGGCTGGTTAAACAGTAGCCGGTGGAGGGCTGGATGAACAGTGGATAGTGGAGGGGTGGTTGAACAGGATCCCGTGGGGAGGGCTAGTTGAATAGTAGCTGGTGGAGGCTGGATGAACTGCACCCCATGGCGAATAGTAGCTGGTGGAGGCTAGAGGTAGTTGACGGTGAATGAACAATAGCTGGTGGAGGCTGGAGGAAGTCGACGGTGGATGAATAGTAGCCCGTGGAGGCTGGAGCAGACAGTAGACGATGGATGAACATTAGCCCGTGGAGTCCCGTTTTGCGGTACGCCACACCCCTCTCGATGAACAGGAACCCCATTTCGACCGTATATGCGCTCCTACACAAGTCCTTTTCCTCCGTTTTGCAGTACGACACACCCCTCCCGATCAACAACACCCTGTTTCGACCATAGGAGCTCTAATACAAGTCTGTTTCCTCCATTTTACAGTACGCCAGACCCTTCCCGATGAATAGGACCCCGTTTCGACCGTGCGCTGTCAAACACAAGGCCGTTTTCCTTTGTTTTGCGGTATGCTAGACCCCGTTCCGGTTGTTCCGTCCAAGCCAGTAGGCTCCCATTGAACATGACCCATTCGGACCCAGTATGTTGCCTCCTGATGAACAGGACGCGTTCCGACCCAGTAACTTGGCTCCCGGTGACCACAACATTGTTTCCTCCGTTCCAACCCAGCCGGTTGGCTGCCGATGAACATGATGCCATTGTTGCCCTCCGCTGCCTCTCCATGTACATGTGCCCTGGCTATACGTATGCGCAAGTAGGCGTTCGAGACCCCGCCCGTATGTACGTACATGTACACGATATGGACGGGCCTACCTAAACAACTACCTCTCCTTACTGGGCCACGGTTCATCATGGCAGAAAGACCATTGGGCCAACATGTATGTACACGTTTGCGACCAGAATGACAATGCTACGTAGCTTCGACCGGGTGGGTCCCGACTGTCAGGGAGGATAAGGAGGCACTTCCTTGCGTGCGAAGATGTAGCTGGTGGATCCGAGCTGATAGGGGGAGGATTCTTTTTTTGGGCGTAATATGGAGGCACTTCCTTGCGTGCAAAGATGTAGCTGGTGGGTCCATTTGTCATCCTCACTGCGTACAGTCCTCTTGCTTGCAAATATGGAGGCACTTCATTGACCACGCCACGCGGACAGCACCAGGCGATGGACGACGGTGAGGCAGGGAACGACCTAGAGCATGGGAACATGCGGAGGGTAGTACGATGGTTGACTGGTTCGGCCGCCGTGTGAGGCAGTCGTCGCCGTAGAATAACATGGGGTATGGGTGAGTAGAGGGATGGCCTAGCCAGCGGTGGGAGTAGTAGGGGCGGTGAGGCCTCCACAGTAGCACAGCCGGCCACAGGAGGCAGGAGCATGCGGTGGTTTGGACGGCTGGAGCAAGAAAATCAGAGGTTGAAGAAGTAGGACGACCGTTGGATGTTAACAATCCAACGGTCACTTGTGATAGAATTCTTTGTTGACTAAGTTGACAAATCCTCCGTACGCATCAACTTAGTAGGGCCACAAGTCAGGCTCCAAATCTGGTGGGCCCCAACCGTCATGGGGAGCACTCGTTTTTTCTCTTAATAAGGAGGCACTTCCTTCCGTGCGAAGATATAGCTGGTAGGTCCCAGCTGTCATTGTGAGTATTCATTCTTTTTGGCGTAATAAGGAGGTACTTGCTTGCGTGCGGCCATGGACCATGTGGGTCCCAACTGTCAGCCTCTTCATGTACATGCCTCTTCCGATGTTGTTGTTTGTTGATAACATTGACCACGCCGTGCCGAGAACATCAGCGCGATGGACGACGGCGAGACCCAGGAAGAGAATGGCCTGGAGGCGGCGAAGCCACAACAGTGGAGCGATGTGGGTGAGTAGAGGGATGAGCTAGCCAGCGGTGGGAGTAGTAGGGGGTGGTGAGGCCTGCGCGGCAGCACAGCCGGCCATGGGAGGCGGGAGCAGGCGGTCCTGCTGGCCATGGATTTGGCGGCTGGAGCAAGAAGATCAGAGATTGATGAAGCACGATGGTTGTTGGATTGACATCCAACGGTTACGTCTGCTAGAATTGTTTGTTGACGTATATAATAATTAAAAAAATCTTGCATACGCATCAACTTAATAGGCCCACAGGTCATATTCCCTATTTTTTTAATAATTTACAGCTCATTGCAACTTCTTATGCAATTTATTGTAGTCCTTTTTTGTTGACCAGGGCTATGGTTCAAAATTTCAACGAAATTTCGCATATTTCTGTGGGGTCCAAACTATTTTTAATACCGAAATGTCGAGCCGGATTTAAAGTACTTTGAAGATATATTTAAATTAGGTTAAAGCCAGTGAAATTGGAATCTGAAAGTGTGAAAAATTCAGAAATTATAAAGTAATTACAAATTTGTCATCTATTTTTTATATTTACAGCCCATTTCATATTACTTTCAAGATTTGCAGCCATCTTGAAAGAGTTGCAACCCATCAGGGCGTACAAAAATAAGTAGGCTTGGATTGGGTATTCTTTAGAAAAAATAAACTGGGCTCATTTTCACAAAGAAAAAATAGCTGAGCTGGTCATGTGGTGAACGTAAAATATAGGACTAGACGGGCCACAGCCCAATTGAAACCCTGCTCCGTCTCAACAATAACAAAAAAATACTGCTCGAGCAGCTACGCCCTATGTGTCAGCCGATCTTGTGTTGTTCTCTTGTCTATTGACTATATATGCTGACAATGTCGTGCGTCCCAGATGTTCGGAAACCACTAGGAGGAAGCATTTTCTTTTCCTGTACGCTGAAAATGGAGTATATATATATAAATGAGGCACTTCCTTGCGTATGGCCATGGACATGGTGGGCCCCTACTATCATCTTCTCCACGTATAGTCCTCTCCCAATTCCTCTTGTTTGTTGACCATGTTGATAACGCGAGAGGGCGGCGCCACGGCGAGCGCACCAAAGCACGCGGAGGACGACGACGAGGCCTCGAACGTCGGCGTTAACAATTTAAGAGACGGTGGGGCAGCGATGCGTGCGCTGAGGCGTAGCCAGCTGTGGGAGGTGGAAGCAGGAGGCCCCGCCGGCACTGGTTTGATTTTGGTGGATAGAGGAAGACAGACAAAACGATAGACTATAAAAGAAGCGTGCATACTTAACAACCTTAACTGAAACCAGCAGGGGCACTTAACAACCATAGCTGAAAGCAGTATTAGTACTTATATAGGTTCAACCGTATAAAGCACGCCTCAAACAGTCCTATTCTCCAAGATGGGCGGGCCTTCATTATTTGAGACCACCGATGAATAAGTATCTTTTCACCTCCAAGGGGAATGGAGTAGGTCGACATAAACATCAAGTTGTGACCAAGCGCAAGTCTGACCCGACCATGGTCAGGCATCTGTATAGGAACAATAGAACTGGGCAATTTCTGTTTCAAGAAGATCAGAGTTGTAAAACTGTGTATAAGAAAGAGTTTATGAACAACATATATAACAGAAAACAACTTGACATAGTTCGACCTGTTCAATGTGTGCAGCAGTGGCACACATACCCCACGTGGCCTTCCACCATTGAAACGCCCCACAAGGACTCAAGACGATCTATAAAGTGTAGGAACTTGTGGATGTCGTCCCAGTCAACTTCAGTGCCATCAGTAACAGTCAAGTTCTTATAGAATAACAAATGAGTAGCCTGCTTAACTTTGAAATAACCTACACATGCCACCAATTATAAGAAATATTAGTTAGAAGTAGCATCTTCGTGAGAGATTCATTGCTATTCTAAAGTTAAATTGTGATTAGTTAAACAAAATAGGTGGATTAAGAAGTAATCGAGGCAACAAGCAAGTACCAGATACAAAACTAACATGGATGAATAATTGGAATGACGTCGGGGTGGAAGATCATAGTGAAGATCAGACCAGGTTCTGCTATTTCCATCAACATTCGTGCGCCAACTTTCAGTCCATAACACTTGAGAAAGTTTATCCAAGTTCGACAATGAAAATGGCAGTGATCTTCTTGCTTCATGAACCCAACTCGGAACTTATATCCATGGCTTGTCTTCAATGTGACCATTAAACCGGTATATTCAGTTATGGCAAGGACGACCATCTTGAGTACATGTGTTCTGGCAGAGCAAGGAATGCACTGCAAGAAAAATAATATGAGAACACAATGTATTCCCTATCGAAATCTAGAAATAATTTCCTCCTTCATGTCAGTGTTGACCATGGTACTAGTACCTTTTATCCAAATATAGCAATCCAAATTTTGAAATTAGTCGACAGCATGTTCAAAAAACCCCACCCTCCCAGTCAGAAAAGAGGATTCTAGGAACATACTGTGCGTGTTTTAAAATCCTGTGTTAGGATGAGAAGGAACAATTGTGGCATCTCGCCGAGGGCGCAGAAACCTGTAGGTTCCTCGCACTTTGGGCACTGCAAATGAAACACACTAGATTCAGTAGGAAGAAAAAGGCATCAACGGCGGCGGCTGCCAGCCTAGGACTACACGCAACTAAGGGACTTGGATTTATCGGGGATGGATGAAGAATTCGTACCTGGTTCTCCATGAGAAAACTATATGCAATCGCCAAGAGGGGTTTTTCTCTGAACAAGCAGACGAGGGAGAAGGGGTTTCAGGCCTAGTGAAATATTGCTGCTTCGTCTGTCCAGCTTACTGCTAAAGTTGGAAAGGTTGGGCTTTTGTGATTTGACGGCTCATTGGGCATTACTGCGGTGCTACGACCAGGGTGAGTCTACCATGCAATTGTGCACTCTAATTTGGTGCATGGCATGTGGACCCCGTTGCCGGAGGCCCCACATATCAGCGAAAGGAAGTAGAAAGGTAGGAGTAACTAGTTACACATAAATATATTTTTGACACAGAGATACTCCCTCTGTAAAGAAATATAAAAATATTTTATATCACAACTTTATACATAAGAAAAATCAACAGGAATATATATAACATAATATTGGGGGTTCAGCTGAGAATATAATACTCAAACAGGCTCATGGTTCTGGACTTTGGGCCACAGGCCCATGGGCATGCATGTTTGGCTGGCCATGTGTTCTACCTCGGTGCTTTTCACATTGCAAGTGATCGGTACGACACTGGTTTTACATGCTGTCGCAAGGCAAATACAGAAAATTGAGTAAAGCACAACAGCTGTCAGAATGAAATCGAACGACAGTTCCTAACCAGGAATCAGAGTTGCAATTCTATCAACGATATCCTACATGATAAATAATACTGTCATACTACTTATACACACAAGACACTTGTTTCACCATGCCATATTATTACATCAAAATCTCAAGGAGGATAGATCAGTTCGGCAGTTAGGTGTTGCTACTAAAGAATTTCAATGTTGATTTGGACCAGCTCTCCTTGCCGAGAATGTTCGATTTTGACATCATCCTCTACTGCAAGATCTGATTTAGATTTGAACCTTGACCATCCTTTAGCATCAATCATCATCCGACCATCCTTTGTACTTACGGTATATTGAGCAGGTTCATTCACACCAAGGCTGCGCATGGTAAGAGAAACTTGGCCACGGTCGGCCGGATTGTTGAATGACTCCCTCGTTGCTCTAGGAATTCTATGTTTGCAAACAAGAATACATACACAAACTGTCGGTGTGCAAAAAGTAGGGGCGCTCCTTTTTTACCCCTTTACTTGTGCACGGACAGTCGAAGCCGCGCCCACGGCCACCCTAAGCATGGCAAAGGAGGGAAGCCGGAGAGAAGCCAAAGGCGCAAGGCGATCATAGGCGACACCAAGACCAAAAACACAAAGAGCAAAGGGGGCAAGGCGGACTCCCCCGGCAGGACCCTTGCCAGGGCAGCCTGAGCAGCCCCCGCAAGAGCCTTGCCGGGGCAACTTGCCCAACGCCAGCAGAGCGAGCAACCCTTGAGCCAAAAGGTTTCGAACACCATCAACAACTACATGGGACCAGGGCTCCGGAGGCACCTCCATGGTGGCATGAAGATCTTTGTCAAGACCATAGATATATGAGATCAGATGAGGATCAGGAGATGACCACCCTCGGCAGGGTCCTCGCCAAGGAAATCCACAAGATCCACGGCAAGCGTCTTGCCGGGGACGACTAAGACACCACGGCCAGACCCTTGTCGGCCCCCCGGCAAGGCCCTTGTGATGCAGGGTAGAACCCTAATTGCCCGATCTTTCATGAAAGGAGTGGAATCCCGCGATGAACACGAAGAACACAAAGGGGAAAACGAGGGGAAACACAAGGGAAATAGGAGAGGAACACTCAAACCAACAAGATAGTCACACACGTGCTAGAGCCCCGAATACATAGAGTAAGATACACGATTCACGATCAACTAGGCACGATACACGGTAATCGGTCTTCTCCGTGAGGAGGTCTTGATGTTCTTCCCTAAAGAGGGGTCTTGAATCCGCTTGGGGAATCTTCTCCAAGGAGGTGTGATCTCCGAGGAGAAGGTAACCAAGTGGATGAGCAAAGCTCTCACACAATCATGAGCTATCTCTTTGCTAACCCTAAAATGTACGTAGGATAAGAGTATTTATAGTCTAGGTGACGAAAGGGTACACGGGCCTTGGCCCAAGTCGCTGCGCGCAGGAAGGGATGGAAGTTCCGGGCGAGGCCGAAAGTTCCGGGGAGGGTCCGGCCTAACCAGAGAGTTGGCGCGGGTGGAGATGTGTTGGAATCCGGGGTCCGGAAGGTCTGGGCACCAGAAGGTCGGGACGGGGTCCGGGCTAACCCGAGAGTTGGCACGCCTGGGCTGGTCGAAGTCATCGGCGGCCGGAAGCTCCGGGTCGGCCGGAAGGTCCGGGGGCTGGAAGTTCCGGGCTCTAGCCGGAGGTTCCAGGCGATCCAGAGTGTTGACGCATGTCTCTTCTTCTTCAGCCCTCGGCTCCGTGTCTTGAGCGATGTACCTGATCACACAAAGCATCTCGGACTTATGCAGTAGCCATGTCTCACTTGAAGAGGGGGAAAACTCAAGTAGGAGTGATGTCACCTTGGATTGAATAGCACGTGCCCTAGCCCTTGTCATGGGTCCACTTGGAGCTTGGATAGTTGAGGTGGCGTCCATGGGGATGGTCGTGGGATGCTCCGCATCATCTCCCCTCCCTTGGGGAAGATCTGTCCTCGGATCGAATTCTTCATCACCATGGAAGGGAGAGAGATCTTTGATGTTGAAGATGTCGTTCATGTTGTATTTGTCGCGCGGGAGGTCGATCTTGTAAGTGTTGTCGTTGTAGCATGCGAGCACCTTGAAGGGTCTATCTGGTCGTGGTTGAAGCTTAGACTTGCGTTCTTGTGGAAAGCGGTACTTGCGAAGGTGTAGCCACACGAGATCACCAATGTTGAAGACCGAGGGAGTCCTAGATTAGGGGGTCTCCGGACAGCCAGACTATTTCCATTGGTCGGACTGTTAGACTATGAAGATACAAGATTGAAGACTTCGTCTCGTGTCTGGATGGGACTCTACTTGGCGTGGAAGGCAAGCTAGGCAATACATATATGGATATCTCCTCCTTTGTAACCAACCTTGTGTAACCCTAACCCTCTCGGGTGTCTATATAAACTGAAGGGTTTTTAGTCCGTAGGACAACAATCACAACATACAATCATACCATAGGCTAGCTTCTAGGGTTTAGCCTCTCCGATCTCGTGGTAAATCTACTCTTGTACTACCCATATCATCAATATTAATCAAGCAGGACGTAGGGTTTTACCTCCATCAAGAGGGACCGAACCTGGGTAAAACTTCGTGTCCCCTGCCTCATGTTACCATCCGGCCTAGATGCACAGTTCGGGACTCCCTACCCGAGATCCGCCGGTTTTGACACCGACATTGGTGCTTTCATTGAGAGTTCCTCTATGTCGTCACTGTTAGGCTTGATGGTCCTACTATCATCGATAGCGATGCGGTCTAGGGTGAGACTTCTCTCCCCGGAAAGATCTTCGTATTCGGCAGCTTTGCACTGCGGGCTAATTCGCTTGGCCATCTGGAGCAGATTGAAAGCTATGCCCCTGGCCGTCAGGTCAGATTGGGAAGTTTGAACTACACGGCCGACATCCGCGGAGACTTCATCTTCGACGGATTCGAGCCACAGCCGGGCGTGCCGCACTGTCGCGATCGGTATGACCTAGCTCTGCCGCCGAACAGTACCTCAGAGGCCGCGCCCGCACCAGCTCCGACTTTTAGCTCAGAGCCAACTGCGCCAAACGAGGATGGGTGGTTAGACACCACCTCAAGGGCTGCAGTCTCAACGGCGATCGAGCCAAACATCAGCCTAACCCTCTACGCAGCCCGTGACTCCAAGGTGCCGGACTCTTTTTCTGACTCCGAACCACCCGCGCCCCTACCAATCGAATCTGATTGGGCGCTGATCATGGAATTCACCGCCGCGGATATCTTCCAGCACTCGCCCTTCGGCGACATTCTGAATCCACTAAGGTCTCTCTCTTTGTCAGGAGAGCCCTGGCCAGATTATGGCCAATAGGATTGGGATGCGGACGACGAAGAAATTCGATGCCCACCCACCACCCACTTAATAGCCTCTGGCGATGACTCAACCGACATGCTCGACTTCGACTCCGAAGACATCGACGGTATGGACGACGATGCGGGAGGCAAAGAGGAACCACCGCCCACAGGGCACTGGACATCCACTTCATCATATGATGTATAGATGGTGGACACACCAATAGAAGACGACGACAAGGAACGGAAGGACGCACCAAAGGCTTGTTCCCTCGAGAAGCAGTCAAAGCGGCGGCGTAAGTGCTTCCCCAAATCGCGCCTCGGCAGAAATAAAGATCATACAGACCCAGCGTTGGAGCAGGGCGAACCACTGCCGGACCACGGCAATACGGAGAATCAAACCGAACAAACCAATTCTGTCAAAGATAATAGTCCGGACGACATAACGCCGGACAAGCACCCGAAGCAGCAGAATGCCCATCAAAGGCTTGTTGCCACCGCGAGGAGTCTGAAAAAGTAGAAGCAAAGGCTCAAGGCTGTGCAGGACACACTCCAAATCAGATGGAGTAAAGTACTCAACACAGCAGCGAAGTACGGCGACAATCGCCCCATCAAGAGCTACCCAAAGCAGAAGTTGCTACCTAAATTCGATGAGGAGGCCTCAGACCCCCCAGAACCAAAAATCAAAACAGCCACCTGGCCGGATAAACGACCTCACGGCCAACATAGAGCGGCAAACAATGCCACTCACAAGACAATATGCGATCCATGCGAGGGCTCGCACCAAAAGGATGGCGGAACCAGATCCATGTATGGACCACGCAAGCACGCCCCAGCATACAATGTAACACAACAAACATCCGAACAACGCGGTACACCCAGATACAGGGGTGCCGCACACCCCCTATGTTTCATCGATGAGGTGCTGGACCATGAATTTCCAGAGGGATTCAAACCCGTAAACATAGAGGCATACGACGGAACAACAGACCCTGGGGTCTGGATTGAGGACTATATCCTCCATATCCATATGGCTCGAGGAGATGATCTCCATGCCATCAAGTACTTACCCCTCAAGCTCAAAGGACCAGCTCGTCACTGGCTTAAAAGCCTCCCCGAAAACTCCATTGGAAGCTGGGAATAGCTCGAAGACGCTTTTCGGGCAAATTTTCAAGGGACTTATGTCCGACCTCCGGACGCGGACGATTTGAGTCATATAACTCAACAGCCCAGAGAGTCAGCCCAAAAACTTTGGAATAGGTTTCTTACTAAAAAGAACCAAATTGTCGACTGTCCGGACGCCGAAGCCTTGGCAGCTTTTAAGCATAGCATTCGTGATGAATGGCTTGCCAGACACCTTGGCGAAGAAAAACCGAGAACAATGGCAGCATTAACAAGCCTCATGACCCGCTTTTGTGCGGGTGAGGATAGCTGGCTAGCCAGATGCAACAATAGCGACCCCAGTACATCTGAAGTTAGAGATGGAAACAGGAAATCATGGCGCAACAGCAATAACAAACGCTGGAATAAAGAAGACAACACGAAGAGCACGGCAGTAAACGCCGGATTCAAAAGCTCTCGGCCAGATCAGCAAAAGCCGCCCTCTAAAGGCGCCAGAGACGAACTGTCCAGCCTAAACAAAATTCTGGACCAAATATGTCAGATCCATAGCACCCCTGGTAAACCTGCTAATCATACCCATAGAGAATGTTGGGTCTTCAAGCAGTCCGGCAAGCTCAACGCCGTACACAAGGGGGACGATACACCAAGCGTAGATGAGGATGAGCCTCTCAAGCAAGACACTGGGGAACAAAAGAAATTTCCCCCAGAAGTCAAACAGTAAACGTGTTACACACGATCAAGGGAAGAAACAAAACGACACTCCCAGAAAAATATGGCCAAGGGCCTATCACCGCGGAGTCCTGCCACTGGTCGTCTCAACCGATCACTTTCGACCATCGTGATTACTCAGCAAGTATCCGGCGTGGAAGATGGGCTGCCCCGGTATTAGACCCAATAATTGATGGATACCACTTCACACGAGTCCTGATGGACGGTGGCAGCAGTCTAAACCTGATATATCAGGATACAATCCGCGAAATGGGGATAGACCCAACAAAAATTTGCCACAGCAATACTACCTTTAAAGGATTAACGCAAGTCCCAGGGGCTCATTGCACGGGCTCCCTGCTACTAAAAGTTATATTCGGCTTCCCCGATAACTTCCGTAGCGAACATTTAACATTCCACATCGCTCCGTTCCAAAGTGGCTATCAAGCACTACTCGGACGCGAAGCTTTGACTCGCTTTAATGCAATACCGCACTACGCTTCCCTCACACTCAAGATGCCCGGACCATGTGGCATCATTACAGTAAACGGAAGTATTAAGCAATCTTTGCGCGCCGAAGAGAGTGCGGCTGCCTTGGCAGCCGCACATTAAAAACGGCCTCACCAACTAAAGCATTTAACAGGTCGTCAAGTCCTCGGACATGGTTAGTCGAGTCCGGCGCAGCTATATGTAATTTATACCAGATCAATGGTCACACCCCTATTACAAATACAAGGGACTCAAGCACGCAGACAAGTGGCAATTTTTACTCATCCTGAATTATATATGGTTTCTTTAAAAACTATCTTTTCGCACGACAACTTTTTCACCAAAGTTCCTCTCTTTTACAGATGATCATCGTGCTACACCCGTCCAGGATACGGCACAACGGAGACACAGGCGCAGACGTGCAGCAGGGACCCTCTCCAAGGATTCTTTTCAGATTAAGACCCTGCGTAAACCTTTTTTACTGTCTCTTGTTGATACATATCCACCAAATTCTCATCACAGTTGAGAAGGATGCTGATATCTTGGCATGTGGCCACGCTAGAATAATGCACGTACCTGGACACAAGGGGCTTCTTACAAAGGGCACTATTTAGGCCCGGTTTATACCATAAAGACCGAAGACCTTAGGGAGTGTTCGGCGTCGCGAGTTTGGCCTTATATGCATCAGCTCCAAATCATTGTCTTTGGTCAAATGTTGGGTTTGCCCGGCTCCTGTGTTTTGGTGCCTTACGTTCCGCTTTACCGGCTAAGGTAGCACCAGGGGAACTGCTGCGATTGTGCCCTGGTTCATCCCGACGAGCACCTCAGTAGAGAAAGCCGAAAATTGACTGTCATGATATAGCGTGAGACTGGTCAACCACTCGATGACCTATCGGAATGTTAGAATTCCTCCGCCTTAACGAAGGGCCGTTTTCCGGCTAGGCATGTACGCACCCCGTGATCGGGAAAGTGCGGAGCCACCAGGGGCTATCTAGTAGCCCCACTGTCAAACTCCTATGGCCAAGTGAAAGTGTTAAAGCATTATAGTCTGGTTGCTGCGCTCGCTACGCTATCACCTCCTTAATAGGACCAAGACGTTGGGTTAAGTGTGAACACGCATTTTTTGCGAGCACCTCCACATTATTTGCGTGGGGGTTGAAGCTGACGGCTGCAATCTTTCAGGTTATACACATGTATACATAAACGGCCGCACAGGAGGCATCATACTACTTTCAGGCAAAAGTATAAACATAGCCTTATAAAAAATTCATAACAACATTGTGTTTACAATGAGAATACATATCACTCAAACATAATATTCTTCGAGCACTTGGCCTCTATTAAATGACCACCCTCGAGAACTTCCTCGAAATAGTGCTCGGCAGCCACTCGGCCTATAGCCAAACCCTGCGCCGCAACAGTGGTAGCGTCCATCTCTGCCGAGTATGCTTTAACACGGGCAAGGGCCAGTCGCGAGCCTTCTATGCACGCCGACCTCTTTATCGCATTAATGCGCGGCACCGCACCAAGGAACTGCTGCACTA
This sequence comes from Triticum urartu, assembly GCF_003073215.2. Lineage (NCBI taxonomy): Eukaryota > Viridiplantae > Streptophyta > Magnoliopsida > Poales > Poaceae > Triticum > Triticum urartu. The sequence goes on along the minus strand of NW_024114985.1, from coordinate 90,302 downwards.
AGCTGAAATAGTTGTTCGGCTTTGGCTTTTCCGGCCATAGCTGATCCACAACAGACCTCATGGCGAGCCCGGACAACCTATTCAGTTCGGCCGACTCGGCTAGCTGGTCAGTCAATGAAAGCGGACGCTCTGGAACGTGGAATTGCATCCAGAACAGCTTGTCCACTTCACGATCCGTCTGACCTTGGAAGTACTTGGACGCATCGGCAGCGCTCACCGCCAAATCCATATACGCATCTGCCGAACTCCACAGCCGATCCAGAGGGGCATACAGTGGATCTCCGAACTTCCTCCGTAACATGAAGGGTTTCCCAGTTGCAATATCCCCGGCTTCCCGCAGCTCCTCTTTCTTCGCTCTCATAGCAGAACGGGTGTCTTTGTCCGCCGCCGCGGCCTTCTCAAGGTCCGTTGCCTTCGCTCGGTTTTCTTTTTCAAGGACCCGACAACGGTCGGCAGTGTCTTTTAATTCTATGGCCATCTTGGCCATCTTCTCTTGGCTCTCACAATGTGCAGCCTTTTCTCGGCTTTCAACTCTTCGGCCGCCTTCAAAGCAGCCACATTACTAATCCTCGCTTGTTCCTTGGCTCGGGCAAGTTCTGCCCGCAAGGCTTCCACGGTGGCAGCTCCATCTACAGTCACAACATATTAAAGATATTGGCATCATGCTGCTCTTATTATGTGGCGTTGAAAGTGCGTTATATCGACTAGAGGGGGGGTGAATAGGCGATTTTTATGAAAGTCTTCAAAACGTGAGAGTTATGAAGACAAACAGTGAAGATTATGCCTATTACTATGCAGCGGAAGTTAGATTACACTAGGGCAGCCATGTTCATGTATTCAATAGAGTGAAAGCGCAATGACAAACAGCTTTAGTGTAATAAGGATCAGGTAGGAAGAAGTTATGAAGCCGAACAGATCATACATTCATGTTGTGAAGACAAAAGATAAAGCAAGCATGCAATGGCTTCACAATGATTAACTGTAAATGAAGGGAAGTGAAGATGAAACCAGTGACACGTTGAAGACAATGATTTGTTGGACCAGTTCCAGTTGCTGTGACAACTGTACGTCTGGTTGGAGCGGCTAGGTATTTAAACCGAAGGACATACAGTCCCGGACACCCAGTCAAGGACACTTAGTCCAAGACACCCAGTCCTCACCGTTTTCTCCTTGAGCTAAGGTCACACAGACCTCGCCCAATCACTCTGGTAAGTCTTCAAGGTAGACTCCCAAACCTTCACAGACTTCGTTCACTGGCAATCCACAATTTCTCTTGGATGCTCAGAACGCGACACCTAACCATCTGGAGGATGCACAGTCCTCAAGTGTAATAAGTCTTCAAATCACACAGACACGAAGACTTAAGTGATGCCCAATTTACTCTGGCTCTGGGTGGTTAGGGCTTTTCTCCTCAATGGGAATTTTTCTTTCAAAGGCTTCGAGGTGGGTTGCTCTCAAACGACAAAAGCCGTGCACTGAAATTTGAGCAGCCCACACTTAAGGTTGTGGGGGGGGGGTGGACTATTTATAGCCACTTGGCAACCCGACCTGATCTGTCCGAAATGACCCTGGGTCACTAAGGAATTGACACGTGTACCAACGGTCGGATTTCGAACTCACACGGCAACTTTACTTGGGCTACAAGTAAAGCTGACTTGTCTGACTCTGGACAAGATTTTCTCTCATAGGCTTCGCTCGAAGACATAGGATTTGAATTAGGCATCACTTCAGTCATTCTGACTGGTTCTCTTCGACCCCTCTTAACAGTACGGTGGTTCCTATGACGCAACATGAATGAAATAAAACTACGAAGGATCTAGGTCTTCGAGTTTCAAAAGCTTCATAGGGAGTCTTCTCATGTCATTGTCTTCAATATGAATATCTTCATAAACCACCATTGTCTTCAATGTCTTCGTACATTTTTAGGGGTCATCTCTGGTAGTAAAACCGAATCAATGAGGGACTTCTATCTGTGTTTTCCTGCAATTCTCACAAACACATTAGTCCCTCAACTAGGTTTGTCGTCAATACTCCAAAACCAACTAGGGGTGGCACTAGATGCACTTACAATCTCCCCCTTTTTGGTGATTGATGACAAACTAGTTGAAGTTTTCAACGGGGAACATAATTTGTGAAATAGTAAAGGAATTTGTCTTCATAAGCTGCAAGGGCTCCCCCTGAAGATGTGCATATAAGTAATTTGCCTTTTGAATGCAAATGCACATGGCAGGTTGTACTTGTGGAGATCCACTTCAACTTATGATGACAATCCACTATGCATGTGAAAGTATATGAAGATAATGTCATGCATAATGGAAAATGGACGTCTGCAGTAAGAGATAAGTGCGGAATTTATCATCGCACATGCGGAATTTATCTTCGCATAACGGAGTGACAAGCAGATAGCAGACGGCCATCAAGGCTAAGTGTTACAACTCAAGAAGAAAATGTAGCAAGAACGGGAGTTGTAAGCACGAAGCAAAATTGTAGCAAAATATAGTGGCACCCGCCGAAAGTGACCCGCTTGAAGACTATAACCATCATATGCTTCTCCCCCTTTTGTCAGTGATGACCAAAAAGGTTTGAAGACATAGAGGTTTCTACGCGTTCCCAGGCGCAGCAGGGTCGGTGGAGTTGTTTGGCGGTGGTGCAGACGAGCTTGGTGCAGATTCGACGCACGTTGAAGCAGGTGGAGATGATGTCGCATCGTCTTCTTCTTCAATAATACGGGGAGACACGGTGGTAGAAGAAGAAGAGAACTCTGACTCTTCAAGTGATGGTGTGCTGCGCATCACCGCTCTTCTTGGAGGCGCGGAGTCAAATTTGAAGTGCTCTGTGAAGCCATCCTCATGCAGTTCAGCTTCAGGGCACATCATGGTGAGGCCCTTCCAAGTGCGGCGACAGGTCTCGTGTGTGACAAATGCATTCTTGGTTGCCATATTTTTGAGGCGATTGACGTCTTGCATGATGCTTCTCATCTGCCTCTTGAGCCAGTCGTGATGCCTATCTTGCTTTTGGTGAAGAGCCACAAGAAGCTCTCTGTCATTGAGTGCACGAGTGCGCTTCTTGGGTCTCTTTGCAGCTGTGCTGTTGGTGGCTTTAGTTGAGGCAGGGGCATGTGTGGTGCCAGCCATTGGATACACGCGAGAGAGAGCTTCAACACCTTCAATATTTTGAGTGAAGCTCTGGTGTTCTGCATTCTGAAGACTTAGTGGTTGCTTGGCCGGCTCTGGATATATTGCTTCAGCAGATGTGTCCATATCGGGCAAAAATATCCTATGATTGCGAGCTGAGGGTTGATAGGAGATTGCAGAGTGAAGCTTGATTAGCCTCATAACCCAAGGAGCATAAAACTTTAAGCCAAACAGTTCTGAAGCAGACGCAGCAAATTGACGGATGAAGAGATCCAGTGCATTGAAGCATTTGCCATGAAGAATGCAGAAGATGAGAGTCTTCATTGCACCATCAATCGTTGCATATCGAGAGTGTCCCTTGACTGGCCAGAGAGTCCGCCTTATGATGTGATATATTGTTCTGGGCAGGTACTCTAAGTCTTCAACGAAGAACCTAGTTGGATAGGGTGCATTTGGAGGAAATGGCTTCATCATTGAGAGCATTTGACTCATATCTGGCTCAGGACGCTGAAATATGCTCTCAATGGCTTCAGCATGGAGTTGGCACCCTTCTTCAAAGAATTCGCCAGGAGTGGGAAGGCCGGTAAGCTCAATTAGGTCGAAAGCATTGGCTTCATGATGGATATTGCCTGTCATCCACTCCAGGATCCATGTCTTCGGATCTATGTTATAGCCTTTGATATGCAAAGTGGCATAGAACTGGAGCAGAAGCTCTTCGTTCCAGTGCTCTTCGTCAGTGATAAATGGCAGCAAACCCACTTGCTTGAAGCAATCCAATGCTTCTTCTAGACCAGGCAGACCTTCAACAGCTTCAACCTCAAGGCGCTTGTGAGGAAAGATGCGGCCTTGGTTGTAGAGGATGCATGAATAATAGTTGCGCTGTTGATGGCTCCAGAACCTATCTGATACAATCCGTTCCCTTGAATAAGGGTTCTTGGAGCGGTCGAAAAACGTGTTATCTGCCCTGAAGCTGTTGATGTTGAAGGAACCAGGAGCTGATGCAGGACCTGGGAACCTTGGTAGTCGTGGGATCGGCTTCTGGACCTGGGGCCTGTGCGCAATGTGATAGTGGAATTGTGGTCCGGCAGCAGACTCAGGCACAGAATGTTCAGGAGCAGTAGCTTCGGTGTCTTCTGAAGCTGTTGTTGGGGAGGGCTCCACATTTGCTTCGGCGTTGTTTGTGGCAGCCTCAACATTTTCAGCTTCAGGCACGTTCTCCTTGAGAACTGCTTCTTGTTGGTGCGGGGAAGTTGGAGCTTGTGGTATTTCTGCTTGCTCTTCGGCTGATGCAGCCGGAATGTCTTCAACAGCCTGAGCCCTTGGCCCTCTGCGAAGCCTATGGAGGGTAGGCGCCGGTGGAGTTGCAGTGGGTTGGGGCTCATCTTCCTCCTATGGGCGATCTGCCCACGATGCATCTTGTGTGATTGGCGTCAATGGACGACCAATACTGATCTGTTCGCTTGTCTTAAGCTGAGGAAGGGCTGCTTCACCTTGCACATTGTCTTGGGGACCAATGTCTTCAGCAGCATTAGGGTTGGCTGCTGGAATGTCTTCAGCGTGCGGAGCCTCTATGTAACCAGGCTCATGCACTGTCATCTGACGATCTGCGTCAGGATAGCGGACGCAGAGTGGTTCAACTATCAGGGGCTCTGTGGAAGCAGCCCGAGATTTCTTAGTCTTGCGCTTCTTGATAATGGGTTCAGAAGGAGAGGCTTCAGAATGTTTTCTCTTCTTAGCCTTAGCCTCTGCAGTCCGTGTCTTCTTGTGCTGTGAGGCGGTTGATTGACTCTTTGGCTTCGAGCCAGTCGTTGCAGTGGGGAAGACAATCGGAGCATCAGGTTCTGACCTTGGCGCTTCAGGTTCGGGCACAGCCGCCTTCTTTTTCTTCTTCGCGGCCATCCTGGGGTCAATGCCGGGACGCCCAAGTGCCTTGCGCTTTTCTGCCTCATTGTAGGCTTGCACGCAACGTTCATCCAAAGTCTTCATGCGTTCTCGTGAGCCTTGAGCTTCGGCACGCGTCTTCAAGAAGTTTTCTTTCAGCTCGTGCAACATGATCTTGAAGTTTTTTACTTCTTGCACACTGAGCTTGGCCACGTGCTTCTTGAACTGAGCCTTTTCATGATCAATTTTCTGCTTCAGTTCTACAATTCGCTGGGCTATTGCAAGTTCTGAAGCGATTGCACCTCGAAAGGCAACGCTGAGGCCTATGGGTAGCTGCAGATCATTGAAGCTTATGTCTGGTGTGTCAAACCATTCATCGATGAAGTTGTGGATGATGGCGACATCAAACAGAGGCAGATTTTTGAAGATTTCAGCCTCCTCCTTGCTCTTGATGAGCTGCTCAAGAGCATCATCTCCAAGATCTTCATCGCTTGAGAGATCAATGGCTTCGCAACGCAAAATGTCAACAGCTGTGAGCTCTTTACCTGTGTGTGGCTGAGGCTTCTTGGCTTTTTGAGGCTTGGACACTCGTGATAAGCCTTCTGACTGCACACTGGCTTCAGGAGGTGCAGTTGCTAAAGGCTTCACTCTTGCGATCTTGGGAGAAGCGGCTGGCTTTGAAGCTTTTGGAGCTTTTGGCTTCTTCTGCTTTGGCTTCAGAGCAGCAGGGGTGTCATCTGACTCAGTATCTGCTGGAGGGTCATTCACAGCAGTCCCTTGGACTAGGATGCGAGTGATGAGGCCTGCAAGATTGGCATACGGCCCGATGATATTGGGATTGGCGTTGCGTGTGCCATCTGCTCTTGGTGAGGAGGGACCAGGGTTGAAGTCAAGCCCAAATTTCTTCTTGTTTATCTTCGCTGACTGTTGTGCAAACTGAAAGTTGCGCTTGAAGAGATTATCATCGCGGCACCAGAGAAGTGATGACGGATGTGCCTCAGCTGGCTGTGGTCCTCTCACCATGCATGGATAGAATCCTTGAGCAATGGCTTCGTCTTTGGATTTGGGTACGAGATTTTTGTATAATACATCTCCCCACGGTCTCTTGATGGCGCACTTCTCCGCATATTCCTGAGTGAAGAAGCGGTAGTGGAACCATTGCTCTGCCCAATATCTTCGAATCCATTGGATTCGTGTCTTGCGCTGACCATAGCTTTCTTCAGGATCAGTTTTGTACATCTCTGCCAATTCATCAGGCAGATCTTTGGACGTTTCACCACGTCGCTGTCTGCCTCCCTTCCTTGCTACTGTTTCTGAAGCCATGGATAACTTGGGAGGCTTCAAGATGTTCAAAGGCTTCAAGGGCTTCCTTCTGCAAGAACTGGCTTCAGGCGAGTTGATGTGATGCTGCAAGTACTCTGCAAATGAATGCAGACTATGAGAACCGAAGGATTCTCCCACGGACATGTACCTGTGACAGCATTAAGGTGCGAGGGAAGGGGAAGAGGTCATATGCATTCTCAGAAGATTTTGAATATAAATCGGTTTAGAAGACATTGACCTCATTATGCGAAGACATTCACTTATAGATAAGAAGTTGGTTCCAGATTTGTACGAACCCATAGATCAGTACAAGTGAGGAATCTAACTACTTTATGAAGTACAAGTGAATATACTAGGCATGTTATGAGATGCAGCGAGAGATTTAACTGGTGTGAAGAGAAACTTCTTATGGCAGAAAGTGATTGAACTGTAGGATCAAAACAAGCTGTAAAAAGAGGTTTTATTTACCACACTTGGAACTGCTAGACGAAGTGAGATTTGAGGCCGAGCAGTTCGATCCTCCGTGCCCTAACTTGGCGACGGAAGACACCTACGGCGACGGCGGAGAAAGTGATGTCCGCTGTCGGTGTGAAAACGGCGTCGGAGAGGTTGCGGCAGTGAAGCGCTTCGTCGCCGGCGTCGTCGAGTGCTAGCGGTGGCGCTAGGGTTCGTGCGAGGGTGGAAGAAGGAGATAATGACCGCAGTGAATCGTATATTTATAGGGATAGAGGCGGCACTGCGCTATTATGCAGGTACCCCTGGCGGTTCGCATTTGAGGCACGCGTGGCTAGTTAGATTATCGGGATTTGTTCCACGTCCCACGCACGCCTAAATTATCGGGCGGTCGTTTCTGCTTCTCCGGATCTTATGTGGAGGAATGAGCATTAAAACTGACTTTTATGGTTGTCTCAATGTCTTCGGCTGACAAGGACACAGTGAAGACATTCGACAGTTTCAACAGAATGCATATGACTTGGAGAGATAGAGTTTGAGATAGAAAGCATAGAGAGGTTAGGGTCCGATCACATTCACTTAGTTCAAAAGATTCAACCAAGAAGACATAGCTATAAGTGAATGCTGTAGAGGACAGAACATCAGTACTTATATATCCATATAATCAACGCAGTGAAGATAATCATGAAGACATATAGAGAATGAAGCCAAACCAATTGTGAAGACATTGAGAGGTGACGCCATGAGAGAAACACTTCAAAATGGAATGTTTGGTGGTGGCGTTACCCACCGTATAGGAAGTATTAGACCCAGACACGGCGCACAATTATCGTGGTGCTCCGAAGTCAAATTCCACATTAATGTATTCACACTTAGAATGTATGTCTTCATTGATTGAAGATATACGCTAGTTCGTGTGTTGCACATCTAAGTCATCAATATGCATAAGTGTTAGGATGTGTGCCTGATCACAAGACATTTGAGGATTCCAAGATATTTAGCTCACACCGTAACTTGCAAAATCTCTTCTCATCCAAGGGCTTTGTGAAGATATCTGCCAATTGCTCTTCAGTGTTGACGTGTATGATATCAATGTCTTCCTTCACAACATGATCTCTGAGAAAGTGATGACGAATTTCAATGTGCTTTGTCTTCGAGTGCTGAACTGGGTTGTTGGCAATCTTGATGGCGCTTTCGTTGTCGCAGTAAAGTGGCGCTTGCTTCAGATGAATGCCATAATCCTTGAGTGTTTGCTTCATCCACAGAAGCTGAGCGCAGCAAGATCCAGCAGCAATGTATTCAGATTCAGCAGTGGAGAGAGATACACAGTTCTGCTTCTTTGAAGACCAACATACAAGTGATCGTCCCAGAAAATGACATGTGCCTCATGTAGATTTGCGATCAACTTTGTCACCAGCATAATCAGCATCTGAAAATCCAACCAGATCAAACTCTGAGCCCTTTGGATACCATAATCCTAGAGTTGGGGTGTGAGCCAAATATCGAAGAATTCGCTTCACAGCTAAGTGATGCGACTCCTTTGGTGTCGCTTGAAATCGAGCACACATGCAAACACTAAGCATGATATCTGGCCTAGATGCACATAAATAAAGCAAAGACCCAATCATGGAGCGGTATACCTTTTGATCGAACTCTTTACCATTGTCGTCGGGACCCAGATTATGCTTGGCTGGCATTGGTGTTGTGAAGCCTTTGCAGTCTTGCATACCGAACTTCTTCAGGCACTCTTTAAGATATTTCTCTTGAGATATGAAGATGCCGTTGCGTTGTTGCCGTATTTGAAGACCGAGAAAGAACTTCAGCTCCCCCATCATGGACATCTGATATTGCTCTTGCATCATGTATCCAAACTCTTCACTATACTTATGATTGGTGCAGCCGAAGATAATGTCATCCACATATATTTGGCACACAAACAGTTCACCATCATATGTCTTCGTGAAAAGAGTGGGATCCAGGGAACCAGGTATGAAGCCTTTGCTTTTCAGAAAGTACTTGAGTGTATCATACCAGGCCCTAGGGGCTTGTTTGAGGCCATACAGTGCCTTGTTGAGCTTGTATACCATATCATGATGTTTTGGATTTTCAAAGCCAGGTGGTTGTGCAACATACACTTCTTCTTCAATCTTGCCATTGAGAAAGGCACTTTTCACATCCATCTGATAGAGAAGTATGTTATGATGATTTGCATAGGCCAGTAGTATGCGTATGGCTTCAAGCCTAGCCACAGGAGCAAACGTTTCATCGAAGTCAATGCCCTCCACTTGAGTATATCCTTGAGCAACTAGACGAGCTTTGTTTCTGACAACTTGACCATGCTCATCTTGCTTGTTGCGGTATATCCATTTGGTGCCTATTATGTTGTGCTTCCGTGGATCAGGGCGCTTAACCAGTTCCCATACATTATTCAGCTCAAACTGTTGAAGCTCTTCTTGCATAGCTTGAATCCATTCAGGTTCCATGAAGGCTTCTTCAACTTTCTTGGGTTCTGATATTGAGACGAATGCGAAATGCCCACAGAAGTTTGTTAGCTGAGCTGCCCTTGAATGAGTGAGTGGACCAGGTGCATTGATGCTGTCCAGTATTTTGTCAATTTGTACTTCATTTGCAACACGAGGGTGTGTGGTGCGAAGACTTTGCTCTTGCTGATCTATGTGGTCATTTGAAGGTATATCTTCAGTCTGAGCATTGTCTTCATGTGGATCAGGGGCTGAGATGATAAGTTCTTCTTCAGGTTGAGCTTCAGAGGGTACAATTTCTCCAGTTCCCATAAGCTTGATTGATTCATTTGCTGGAACTTCATCTAGCACATTTGGCAATTGCTCTCTTTGTGATCCATTGGTTTCATCAAATCGCACATCCACTGTTTCAACCACTTTGTAGTGGAAGAGATTGAAGACTCTGTAGGAGTGCGAATCCTTTCCATATCCAAGCATGAAGCCTTCATGTGCCTTTGGAGCAAACTTTGAGGTGTGGTGTGGGTCCTTGATCCAGCATTTTGCGCCAAATACTCTGAAATAACTGACATTTGGCTTCTTGCTAGTTAGGAGTTCATAGGATGTCTTGTTCAGGAGCTTGTGAAGATAAACATGATTGATTGTATGGCATGCAGTATCAATGGCTTCAGTACAGAATTTTCTTGGAGTCTTGTATTCATCTAGCATTGTTCTGGCCATCTCAACGAGTGTTCTGTTCTTGCGTTCGACGACGCCATTCTGCTGTGGCGTGTATGGAGCTGAGAATTCATGTGTGATGCCCAAGGTATCCAGATATGTATCAAGGCCAGTGTTCTTGAATTCAGTGCCATTGTCACTTCTGATGTGCTTTATCTTGGCGCCAAAATTGTTCATAGCTCGATTTGCGAAGCGTCTAAAGACATCCTGCACTTCAGTCTTGTAAAGGATTATGTGCACCCAAGTATATCTAGAATAATCATCAACAATTACGAAGCCATAGAGGCATGCAGAAGTAGTAAAAGTTGAGTAGTGAGTGGGACCGAAAAGATCCATGTGTAGAAATTCGAAGGGTTGAGTAGTGGTCATGATTGTCTTCGAAGGATGTTTTGCCCTTGTCATCTTCCCTGCTTCACAGGCACCGCATAAGTGATCTTTCTTGAACTTGACGCCTTCGATGCCTATGACGTGCTTTTTCTTCGCAAGGGTGTGAAGGTTCCTCATGCCAGCATGCCCAAGCCTTCGATGCCAAAGCCAGCATTCTGAAGCTTTTGCCAGAAGACATACTGCAAGTTGTGGTCCTGCTGAGAAATCTACCACATACAAATCACCTTTCCTATACCCTTCAAACACTAGAGATTTGTCAGATTCCATTAGCACCAGGCAGCGATATTTGCCAAACATTACAATCATATTCAAATCGCAAAGCATTGAGACAGACATTAAGTTGAAGCCAAGGGATTCAACAAGCATGACTTTATCCATGTGTTGATCCTTTGAGATTGCAACTCTACCTAGACCCAATACCTTACTTTTACCAGTGTCAGCGAATGTAATGTGGCTCTTGTCGGATGGACGTAAAGTTGAGTCCATAAGAAGGCTTCTTCTGCCAGTCATGTGATTTGTACACCCACTGTCAATAATCCATTCTGAAGACTTTGAAGTCGCTGGTATCGTACCCTACAGTGCAGTTAGGGGGATAGGCTTCACGAAGAGTGTTGTGAAGCATAAACATTTGACGAACCAGTGGGTTATGAAAACTTAGATCCAGATTAGGACTAATGGGGAGAGTAGCATGCGATTCAGGAACGAAGTACATAATGATGCCATTTGGGCATTTTATCTTGCGCCCCACAAGATTTTTATGGTCCCCAGCAATAGCATCAGAAGATTTTGTTTTTGTGCTGGAGACCTTTCCCTGCAAAGGAGAGTTAAGCTTTCTTAACCACCCACATCTTCAAGGGTGGCTTAGAAGCTATAAGTCTAAGTGCAGCATCTAAGAATTTTGGCTTTGAAACCTTAGCAAACAGTTTAGCAGGTGGACAATAATACTCATAGGAATAAGCAGAATAATTTTTGGTCATATGAACATGACGGTTCGATGAACCACTCTCATATTCATATGCCTGAGTATGGTTCCCCTGCAAAACATTTGCGTTAGTGCGACTCAGGTGAGTCCTCTCTTTGTATGAAGCATTTGAACCATATGAAGCCTTTGGTCTGAGGTTTGTCTTCTTCAAGTGAGGTGTCACGAAGACATTCACAGGAAGATTTTCCAGACATGTTTTCGGAACCCAGATCTTCTTCATAGGTGGTCCATTCCTGCAGTTAGTACCAATGTACCTGGCAAACACTTCATCATTCTAATTCTTAAACAGTTTATAGTTTGCATCAAAGGATTCATCAATGATAATTGGGTTAGCACAAGTGAAGCCAGACAGATTGGATGGATCTGCTGAGAATTCCTTTGCAGCAACCCATGTGGTTTTGGGGTACTACTCAGGTTTCCAGTAAGACCCATCTGCATTAATTTTCCTCACGAACCCAACACCCTCTTTCCTAGGGTTTCGGTTCAGAATCTGCTTCTTAAGGACATCACATAATGTCTGATGCCCTTTCAGACTTTTGTACATCCCTGTTTCAAGCAATGTCTTCAACCTAGCATTCTCATCAGCAATAGCAGTGGTATCCTCAGCAGAGGGGTTAGTTACCACATCAACAGTTGAAGATATTGAAACAGTAGTAGCAGTGGAACATTCAGCAATAGAAGCAGCATTATCACGCTCAATGCATTTAAGACATGGTGGTTCAAATCCTTCCTGAGCAGGAATGATCTGTTCAGCGCGAAGTGACTCGTTTTCCTTTTGAAGATCTTCATGAGCCACCCTCAATTTATCAAGTTCTTGCTTCCTTTGAAGATAATCATAGGAAAGCTTTTCATGAGTTGTTGAGAGAGTATCATGACGATCTTCAAGTTCCTGATACTTAACGTGAAGTTTTTTTATGTCTTCAATTAAGGATCCAGATCGAGTCATTTCAGCACCCAACAGATCATCGCTTCTGTCTAACAATTTTTGAATATGTTCCATTGCTTTCTGTTGTTCAGTTGCAATTTTAGCAAGTGTTTTGTAGCTAGGTTTTGAATCACATTCAGAGTCATCGTCACTGGATGTCTCATAGAGAGTTGTGCGTGTGTTTACCTTGGCACCGCGTGCCATGAAGCAGTAGGTAGGAGTGGAGTCGTTCTTGTCATTTGCGTCGGTGTCGGTGATGCAGTCATTGTCTTCAGTATTGAAGATGGACTTGGCGACGTATGCTGTAGCCAGACTCGCAATGCCAGAATCAAACTCCTCCTCAGACTCCACCTCTGCCTCCTCAGATGCGGACTCCTCCTCTGAATCCATCTCCTTTCCAACAAACGCACGTGCCTTGCTAGATGAGCTCTTCTTGTGTGATGAAGACCTTGATGAAGTTTTGGAAGAAGACTTTGAGTATTTATTCTTCTTCTTGTCGTCAGAGTCATATTCCTTGCTCTTCTTCTTCCTTCTGTTCTCATTGTCCCACTGTGGACACTCAGAGATGAAGTGCCCAGTTTTCTTGCACTTGTGACATGTTTTCTTCTTGTAGTCATGAGCAGAAGCTTCATCATTCCTTGAGCTTGATCGTGAAGATTTTCTGAAGCCTTTCTTCTTGGTGAATTTTTGAAACTTCTTCACTAGCATTGCAAGTTCTCTTCCAATGTCTTCAGGATCATCAGAACTGCAGTCAGATTCTTCTTCAGATGAGGAGACAGCTTTTGCCTTCAAGGCACGAGTTCGCCCATAGTTTGGGCCGTAGATATCTCTTTTCTCAGAAAGCTGAAACTCATGTGTGTTGAGCCTCTCAAGTATGTCAGACGGATCGAGTGTCTTGAAATCAGGACGTTCTTGAATCATCAGGGCCAGAATGTCAAACGAACTATCAAGTGATCTCAGCAGCGTCTTGACGATTTCATGTTTGGTGATCTCAGTAGCGCCGAGGGCTTGAAGCTCATTTGTGATGTCAGTGAGCCGATCAAAGGTGTGCTGGACATTCTCATTGTCATTTCGTTTGAAGCGGTTGAAGAGATTGCGAAGGACACTGATTCTTTGATCTCTCTGCGTTGATATGCCTTCATTAACTTTGGAGAGCCAATCCCAGACCAGTTTGGATGTCTTCAAGGCACTCACACGGCCATACTGTCCTTTGGTCAGATGACCACAGATGATATTCTTGGCAGTAGAGTCCAGTTGAACGAACTTCTTGACATCAGCAGCAGTGACACCTTCTCCAGCCTTGGGAACGCCGTTTTCGACGACATACCATAGGTCGACGTCAATGGCTTCAAGATGCATGCGCATCTTATTCTTCCAGTAGGGATATTCAGTTCCATCGAAGACGGGACAAGCAGCGGAGACTTTGATTATCCCTGCAGTCGACATAGCTAAAACTCCAGGTGGTTAAACCGAATCACACAGAACAAGGGAGCACCATGCTCTGATACCAATTGAAAGTGCGTTATATCGACTAGAGGGGGGGTGAATAGGCGATTTTTATGGAAGTCTTCAAAACGTGAGAGTTATGAAGACAAAAGTGAAGATTATGCCTATTACTATGCAGCAGAAGTTAGATTACACTAGGGCAGCCATGGTCATGTATTCAATAGAGTGAAAGCGCAATGACAAACAGCTTTAGTGTAATAAGGATCAGGTAGGAAGAAGTTATGAAGCCGAACAGATCATACATTCATGTTGTGAAGACAAAAGATAAAGCAAGCATGCAATGGCTTCACAATGATTAACTGTAAATGAAGGGAAGTGAAGATGAAACCAGTGACACGTTGAAGACAATGATTTGTTGGACCAGTTCCAGTTGCTGTGACAACTGTACGTCTGGTTGGAGCGGCTAGGGATTTAAACCGAAGGACACACAGTCCCGGACACCCAGTCAAGGACACTTAGTCCAAGACACCCAGTCCTCACCGTTTTCTCCTTGAGCTAAGGTCACACAGACCTCGCCCAATCACTCTGGTAAGTCTTCAAGGTAGACTCCCAAACCTTCACAGACTTCGTTCACTGGCAATCCACAATTTCTCTTGGATGCTCAGAACGCGACGCCTAACCGTCTGGAGGATGCACAGTCCTCAAGTGTAATAAGTCTTCAAATCACACAGACACGAAGACTTAAGTGATGCCCAATTTACTCTGGCTCTGGGTGGTTAGGGCTTTTCTCCTCAATGGGAATTTTTCTTTCAAAGGCTTCGAGGTGGGTTGCTCTCAAACGACAAAAGCCGTGCACTGAAATTTGAGCAGCCCACACTTAAGGTTGTGTGGGGGGGGTGGACTATTTATAGCCACTTGGCAACCCGACCTGATCTGTCCGAAATGACCCTGGGTCACTAAGGAATTGACACGTGTACCAACGGTCGGATTTCGAACTCACACGGCAACTTTACTTGGGCTACAAGTAAAGCTGACTTGTCTGACTCTGGACAAGATTTTCTCTCATAGGCTTCACTCGAAGACATAGGATTTGAATTAGGCATCACTTCAGTCATTCTGACTGGTTCTCTTCGACCCCTCTTAACAGTACGGTGGTTCCTATGACGCAACATGAATGAAATAAAACTACGAAGGATCTAGGTCTTCGAGTTTCAAAAGCTTCATAGGGAGTCTTCTCATGTCATTGTCTTCAATATGAATATCTTCATAAACCACCATTGTCTTCAATGTCTTCGTACATTTTTAGGGGTCATCTCTGGTAGTAAAACCGAATCAATGAGGGACTTCTACCTGTGTTTTCCTGCAATTCTCACAAACACATTAGTCCCTCAACTAGGTTTGTCGTCAATACTCCAAAACCAACTAGGGGTGGCACTAGATGCACTTACAGGCGTTCACCGGATAATAACACATACCCTGTGCCTCGTCAAGCCTCTTGTAACAAGCTCGATTTCGGCGTCTGCCACATCCAGTTGCTGTTTTAATTGGGCAAACTCACTAGTCCGGCTAGCCACCGGAGTTTCCACCACCTGCACATATGGGAAGTCTGGTTATTTCCTGGGAATATGATCCTCTATTCGCCGCCGTTCTCGATGACAACCAGAGTCTCAGGGGCTACTATCTACACAGGGCACACCTAACATGTGCAGTACTATCACATATTATCTTAGGTACCTCAAAGCCTGTCAGTAGACTCATAAAGGCTTCATGTAATCTGCTTTCGGCGGACGAGATTCTCTCCACCACCATACCCATCAGCATACGGTGTTCTTCTGAGATGGCCGCTCGCCCCACCAACTCCCTCAGAACGTCCGACCGCACACTAGACGGTGCCGGACTCTTTTGTCTGCTCTCTTCGGGAGCCGGACGCTGGGGACTTCGGCGGTCTATTGGATTATCTTCTGGCCTCACCGGATGCGGAGAGGCCCTCCGTGACGACACTTCGAGGTCGCCCGCTTCTTGAGCGGAGGAGTCCGGGGGAGGCGTTTCGCTCTCCATCATCTCTGGAAGAAGATCCCCCGAAGACGAGCTCATTTGAGAGGGGCTAAGGCCCGAACTGCAAGATATATGCGGTGGTTATTTTGTCATAAAAAAGATAGCATACCTTTACTATTAAAGTATTTTGGATCACTTACGACTCGTTGGACGGCTGATCCTCCCACGGACTTTGTGCGGCAAAAGCACCCCCATAGGCAGGACCCTCTGTGGGAGACTTCTTCTCCCGTTTGGAGGCTTCGGCTTCCGGATCCTCAGAAGCAGTCCTTTTCCTCCCCCGGTTGCCCTCCTTCACGGAGATGCTCATTCCCTCGGTTAGAACGGGCAGCGATGGGGGCCCGCGTCCGCCCGTATTATCCCCCCCCGGTATCTTCCTTCGAGGGCTCCGGGCAAGGTGTGACCTTGAGCATCTTTTCCAATACCGGATTTTCCAAACCCTCAGGGAGGGGGGCCAAACACCGAATCATCTTCGCCTTTGTTAGCCAATCCTGGTCAAAAAGCGAACTCTCAGAAATAACTTCGTTATGAATAAAAGACAATGTGTTCGGCCATGGGATTTCTTACTTGTTCGGCGGCGTGGTTACTGCTCAGGCCCACGTCCTCGGTAATATCCGGACACTCTACTTGAGGTCCGAAGAATGACTTGTACATCTCCTCGTGCATCAGGCCAAGGAAACTTTGAATGGCACGAGGTGCCTCTGGGTTGAACTCCCACAAGCGAAGGGGCCGGCGTCTGCAAGGCTGGACTTGACAGACCAGCATAACTTGTATTACCACAGCCAAATTAAAATCTCCCTCAAAGAGATCTTGGATGCGGCTTTGCAGTATAGGCACGTCCTTGGCTGGACCCCAGCTTAGACCTCTGCTAATCCATGACATCAGTTGTGGTGGGGGGCCCGAGCGGAAAGCGGGGGCAGCCGCCCACTTGGCACTTCTAGGAGCCGTGACGTAAAACCACTCCTGTTGCCATAATTCAGACACCTCTTGAAAGGAACCTTTTGTCCATGGAGCTCCTGCCATCTTGCCTATTGATGCACCTCTGCATGCTGCATGCTGCCCCTCGATCATCTTCGGCTTTACTTCAAAGGTCTTGAGCCACAAGCCGAAGTGAGGGGTAACGCGAAGGAAGGCCTCACACACGACAATAAATGTTGAGATGTGGAGAAAGGAGTCCAGAGCTAGATCGTGGAAATCTAGCCCGTAATAGAACATAAAACCTCTGACGAAGGATCCAGAGTGAGGCCTAGACCTCGGAGGAAGTGGGAGACAAACACAACGTTCTCATTGGGTTCGGGAGTAGGGACGATCTGCCCTCGAGAAGGCAGCCGATGCGAAACCTCGGCGGTCAAGTATCTGGCCTCCCTCAACTCCTTAATGTCCTCTTCCGTAACGGAGGAGGGCATCCATCAGCCTTGAAGGCTGGATTCGGACATGATTGAAGATCCGGAGCACCTAACCTGGGCTTTGGGTCTTAGAACTCGAGGCGGGGGAAGGGTTCGATTGAGCACCAGAGGGGAAAAGCGAAAACCTTGTCCCTTTATAAAGAGGGTGAATATCAAGCGTCCTCTCCGTAGCCGTTTAGGACTTGCCTATAATCTAGGAGTCCTAGACACGGTTGGGTTACCCACAACCGCATTAATGAGAATCCTGTAATTGGGGGGAACACGATCTCCACTTCGGCAAGACGTGTCAAGAAACCGCCTCGCGTTATGTGTGGAGCTGGTTAAAAGAAACGGTTCAAATAATCACTGAGCCATGACATAACGTCGTGCTGCCAAAACAAGCCAGCAAATTAGATTTGCGAAAATATTATTCTCTCTGCGGTGGAATGTGGAACTTATTTTGCAGGGTCGGACACTATCCTCGTATTCAAATTCTTCTGTGATGTATTCGGAGAAGGAACCCGCCTTGCAATGCCGAAGACAATACTGCGCGCCGGACTCATCATCATTGAAGCCTGGTTCAGGGGCTACTGAGGGAGTCCTGGATTAGGGGGTCTCCGGACAGCCGGACTATCTCCATTGGCCGGACTGTTAGACTACGAAGATACAAGATTGAAGACTTTGTCTCGTGTCCGGATGGGACTCTACTTGGCGTGGAAGGCAAGCTATGCAATATGTATATGGATATCTCCTCCTTTGTAACTGACCTTGTGTAACCCTAACCCTCTCCGGTGTCTATATAAACCGAAGGGTTTTTAGTCCGTAGGACAACAATCACAACATACAATCATACCATAGGCTAGCTTCTAGGGTTTAGCCTCTCTGATCTCGTGGTAGATCTACTCTTGTACTACCCATATGATCAATATTAATCAAGCAGGACGTAGGGTTTTACCTCCATCAAGAGGGCCCGAACCTGGGTAAAACTTCGTGTCCCCTGCCTCCTGTTACCATCTGGCCTAGACACATAGTTCGGGACCCCCTACCCGAGATCCGCCGGTTTTGACACCGACAAAGACCATAGGTTGCTTGTTGACATTGAGCTTGGTCGCAAGGCGTTGGACTTGGCGCTCGATGGTGTTTCTTGTATCTTCATGCACCTTCTTGAGATGTGTCACTCGTGCACTTGCGTCCAAATTGATGCGCTCTTGGAGTGGTAGAGGAAGAATGTCCAATGGTGACAATGGGTTAATTCCGTAGACGACCTCGAATGGGGACTTGCCGGTTGTTGAGTGTCTTGCCTGATTGTAGGCGAACTCGGCGATAGGTAGACACTCCTCCCACTCCTTGATGTTCTTCTTGATGAGTACTCTAAGTAGAGCGGAGAGTGTGCGGTTGGTCACCTCCGTTTGGCCGTCGGTTTGAGGATGGTAAGCCATGGAAAAGAGTAGCTTGATTCCGAGCTTGGCGCATAGGGTCTTCCAAAAGTAGCTAAGGAACTTGACATCGCGGTCCGAGATGATAGTCTTTGGCACACCATGTAGACGCAATATTTCCTTGCAAAAGAGATTAGCAACATGTGAAGCATCATCTATCTTGTTGCAAGTAATGAAATGTGCCATTTTAGAGAAACGGTCCACAACGACAAATATGGAATCTTTCCCATTTCGAGTCCTAGGCAAACCAAGTACAAAGTCCATGCTAATGTCTTCCCATGGTTGGTATGGAATTGGTAGAGGCATATAGAAGCCATGAGATTGAGCTTTGGACTTAGCTTTGCGACATGTAGAGTATCGGTTGGTGAAATGATTGATGTCCCAAAACATCTTTGGCCAGAAGTAGTTCTTCGAGAGCGTGGCGAACGTCTTGTCGCGTCCGAAATGTCCCATTAAGCCTCCTCCATGAGATTCCTGCAAAAGCAACAAATGAAGAGACACTCGGGGATGAAAAGTTTGTTAGCTCTCATAAGATATCCATCTTTAATGTAATAGCATTCCCAAGATTTATTCGACAAACACTTGTCATAAGGAGTAGCAAAAGTTGCATCATGCTCATACAAGTCTTTGATATGCTCGAAACCAATGACATCTAACTCAAGTTGTGTAACGAGCATGCATATGCGGGAAAGAGCATCCACTACGATGTTTTCTTTACATTTGATGTCCTTGATGACATAAGAAAAAGACTCAATAAATTCACTCCACTTAGCATGACGCTTGTTCAACTTGGTTTGTCCCTTAAGATACTTGAGAGTCTCATGGTCGGTATGAATGATAAACTCATGGGGACGAAGGTAATGTTCCCATTCATGCAAAACGCAAACTAAAGCATATAACTCATAGATGGGATAATTGAGTTGCGCTCCGGAAAGTTTCTCACTAAAGTAAGCTATGGGGAGCTTCTCTTGCGTTAACACACCGCCTATGCCATTACCACTAGCATCGCAATGAATATCAAAAGGCTTGTCGAAGTTGGGTAAAGCAAGCACGGGAGCATGAGTAAGCAAATTATTAAGCTCATTGAATACGTTATCTTGGGATGGTCCCCAAACGAAAGGCGCATTCTTCTTGCTCAAAGAATGTAAAGGAGAAGCAATGGTGCTAAAATCCTTCACAAAGCGACAATAGAAACCCGCAAGGCCAAGAAAACTATGCACTTGATGCAAGTTGGTTGGTTGCGGCCAAGTCTTAATATCATTGATCCCGGATTCATCAACATGAACACCCTTAGAAGAAACAACAAAACCCAAGAAAACGAGCTTATCAACACCAAAAAGGCATTTCTCCATGTTAGCATAGAGGCGCTCTTTTCTGAGAGTTTGCAAAACGGTGCAGACATGGGTGACATGCTCTTTGATAGATTTGCTAAACACAAGAATGTCATCAAAGTAAACCACAACAAATATACCAATGCAAGGGTGAAAGACATGATTCATAAGGCGCATAAAAGTGTCTGGTGCTTTCGAGAGACCCATAGGCATGACTAACCACTCATACAAACCAAACTTGGTTTTGAAGGCGGTTTTCCATTCATCACCTTCTTGTATGTGGATTTGATAGTAATCACTCTTAAGATCAATTTTGGAAAATATAGTGGCACCACTAAGTTCATCTAGCATATCATCTAGGCGTGGAATGGGATACCTATAGCGAACCGTGATAGAATTGATAGGTCTACAACTGGAGCACATGTGAAAGCTACCGTCATGTTTTGGCACAAGAATGACCGGTACGGCACAAGGGCTCAAACTTTCACGCACATGTCCATGGTCTATGAGATGCTTTACTTGCCTTTGTATTTCCTTGGTTTCTTCGGGGTTGACGCGGTAGGGAGCTTTGTTCGGAAGCGATGCTCTGGGGATGAGGTCGATTCGGTGCTCAATGCCTCGTAGTGGAGGTAGTCCCGGAGGTAGCTCGTCGGGGAAAACGTCGTGAAATTCCTGCAAAAGAGAAGACAACACTAGAGGAAGATTGTGAGAAGTGTTAGTTTGTGGTGGATTGTCCTTGCACACAAGGACGTAGTGTAGGACACTAGATGGGTTCTCACACACTCCTCGTATCTCACTTTTGGTGGCAAATAGGACTAAGTTCTTCTTTTCGCTCATCGTGGAGGTGTTTGATTTGGGTTTGTGGCGCTCACTCTCTTTTTGGTGGCTCGCTCTCTCACTATTCTCTCCATGATGGGTGGCTTGCTTGTTGGCGATCACTTGACTTGGGGACATGCGACGAAGTACATACTCCTTGCCCTTCATCTTGAAGATGTAGTGGTTCGTTCGGCCATTGTGGACGACTCCTCTATCGAATTGCCATGGCTGTCCAAGGAGAAGATGACGAACGGACATTGAACGACATCGCACTCCAAGGTGTCTTCGTAGGCGCCGATTTTGAAGGAGACTTGTACTCGATGCTCGACTTGGATGGTGCCGGAGTCACTAAGCCATTGCACTTTGTATGGATGTGGATGCTTCGTCTTGGGCAATTGGAGCTTGGAGGGTTATGACAACTTCCTCCATCGATGATGACCTTGACGGATCGTCCATTGATGCCGGCCTTGGTGTGGAATATGTTGCATCTTTGGTCTTCTTCTTGGTGATGTTGGAAGGTCAAGACTTTGGAGACAATGAGTGCGGGACTTGAGTCTTCATCGCAAAACACTTGTTCTTCTTCATTGTTCACTTGGCGGTGCATGGCGACTTGCTCAAGGGCTTCCATTTCGCCTTCACTCATGGAGTCATAGGTGCCATCGTCGTTGAAGACCATGGTTCGCTTGTTGGTGCACTCATAGGACTTGTGGCCTCGGCCTCCGCAAGTGAAACACTTTAAGGAACTCATCTTGCTGGTCTCATCGGTTGGGGTTGATGATGATGAAGCTCTCGGCTTGACACTGCTCGTAGTAGGATGTCTTGTAGTTGACGAAGCTTTCTTGGAAGTCGACTTGTTGATGTTGGTAGATCAAGGCTTTATAGTCTGTGTTGGGGTCGTTGAAGCTTGGTTGTAGGAGAAGCCGTAGGACTTGGATGAGAACTTGGCATACTTGAAAACGTCTTGCACTTGGCATTCCGCTTTGGTAGCTTGGTGCACTAGCTCGATGAGATTGGAGTATTGTTGGAAGTCGGCGATCTTCTTGATGGGGTGATTGAGTCCATTCAAGAAGCGTGCCATTGTTTTCTCATCATCTTCCGTGACATTGGCTCTTATCATTGCAATCTCCATCTCCTTGTAGTATTCTTCAACGCTCTTGGTTCCTTGTTTGAGTTGTTGGAGTTTCTTGAACAGGTCGCGGTTGTAGTAGGTAGGTACGAAGCGTGCTCTCATGACATCCTTCATTTGCGCCGAAGTAGTGATGGGTGGTTGACCTCTTGCCTCTCGGCGCTCTATGATTTGTTCCCGCCAAATGAGCACATAGTATTGGAACTCAAGGGATGCCATTGCGATCTTCTTATCTTCTTCATAATAGTGCAAACGGAAGATCTTGTCAACTTTCAATGCCCATGAAAGGTACTCTTCGGGATCATTGCTTCCGTTGAACTTGGGCATGGTGAACTTGAGTTTGCCGTAGCGTTGCTCTTCATTGTGTTGGGGTCGGGGATGATGACACCCATGTTGTTGATGATTGTTTAACTCGTGGTGCCCTTGGCACGGAGGGTTGTCAACCACGTGTTGCTCTTGTCGTGGGTGATCTCCATTGTCTTGATGATCTTGAGGAACAGGTTGTTCTTGGCGTGCTTGTGGAGGAGCTTCTCAAGCGCGAGGAGGAACTTGACGGTGCACGCGGGCTTGATAAATCCTCTCACGGACTTCTTCGCGAAGTGCTTCGGCATGTTCACGAGCTTGTCGGCCTCGGTCGGCTACGGCTCGACTTGAATCGCGTAGAGCTCGTTGTGCCTCAAGTGCTTGAGTGTCACGGAGTTGTTGTTCTTGACGTTGTGCCTCGGCATCTTGTGCATTTTGGTGTAGACGCGTGCGTTCTTCCTCTTCATGTTGGTGTTGTCGTTGCCATTCTCGTGCTAGCGCAAAGGCTTCTTGGGTTTGACATCGTCGGTGCTCTTGCGAGTCAGTGTCGTGTAGAGGATTGAGGTTTGCTTGATGCTCGTTGCGCGCGGCACGGCGAAGAGTGTTCGATGTCGGTGTACTTGACCGGAGAGGGTCAAGTCGGAGTGGCGGCTTGAACGGAAGAAGAGCGGTTAAGCAACAAAGCACGAATCTCGTCCATCATTGCGTCATTCTCTTGCTTGTGATCGTCGAGCTTGTGGTCGAAGTAGTCCCTTGTACGTTGCTTGGAGAGTCGCAAGTCGGTGGCGAGGTTGTTGATACGGTCACTCATGGCTTGTTGTTCTTGATGCAAAGCACGTTGTGCACCAAAGAGGTGACTCTTGGTGATGAAGGAGTTCATGTCATCGTCTTGCTCCATGACGAGTGGGTTGGTAGAAGTACTTGGCCTATCTATAATTCCAAGACAAATGTGAGTTGTAGAAAGAGAAGAACGAATACCAATGTACCTTGACCGAAGTTGAAAGTGGATCGATGATCACTCCAATGTAGGACAAGGAAATAGCACGATTGGTACCAATTCTTGTCGGTTTCTCACACCTACAGAAGTAAAAGCTTATGGTGGATCTTGGTTAGGATGGTGGCACAAAATTTGATGCAATTTGTAAGTAAGCTTCAATAATGTTGGAAAAGATTCGAAAGATGCAATGTAACAAGTAGACCAAGCATATAAGGTACACGGAAACACACACGCAAAAAGATAAGTGGGGTTGGGCAACCAAGGATGAGCCAAAATGTGGAATCCACAAAAATGCTCGTGTTGCACAACACTAGCGAGACGCTAGCACGATTGCACAATAGCGGATACAAGAACTTGTGCACAACCTACTTAGCAAAAATTCAACGACTTCTATCCCAAGTATGTTCTATGGAAGGTGTTCCGGTGATATGATCCATGATGATCTAATATGACAATCTTAATGTTCTATCATGCTATGGTTCTTGCTTAAAAGCTCTTTGATTATCTTTCCTTTTTGCTTAAAAGCTTGTTTGGCTCTTTGATGTTTGAGCTCTTTTCTCATGCAATGCTTGACGAACCAAGATAGCGATTGTGTATGCGGAAACAACTTTGTGACACAAGGGATGATACCAATATATGCAACAATGATTTATGTATGCTATGGGAGGTACGATCACTAACCTGCACAAGTCTCGTTGTCGGCAATACTCAAAGGCTAGTCTGGATGGGTAAGCAACGCAAAGGAGTGAGGCTATGAAGGCTATCAATGTAATGGCAAGAGTTTGTCCAATACCAACATGAGGTTACCGTTCTTGCTTACAGCTGAAGGTTTCAAAAGGATGAGATTGTAGTCGTTGTCGTAGTGCACGGTCTTCAGTACGTTGGCGAAGATGTCGCTGCACCGTGGGCGGAGTTTTCGAAGTAGCGGAATCGTCGAAGATGTGCGAACTTTCTGTCTAAGCCGGAAGGTCCACGCAAGACGGAAGGTCCGGTGTCCGGAGGTTCCGGTGCAGCCGGAAGGTCCGGTGTCCGGAGGTTCCAGTGTGGCCGGAAGGTCCGGGCGTGGCCGGAAGGTCCGGTGGTTGATGAGGACATCAATACCATTGTTACACCCACAGCCCCTGCTGCTATACATATTGGACCAATTACTAGAGCTCGCGCACGCCAATTGAATTATCAGGTACTTTCGTTTCTTGGTAATGATTATAATGTTCATGATAATATGATGCTGCCTAAATTGGATACATTTGTTTTGCGTACAAATGAAGGGCCTAGCTTCGACAAGAAAGATGAACCTTGGAGTAAGATCAAGCATGGAGATGATGGCATGCGCAAGGGGATCAAGAACGGAGTTACAAGTGATGATTTCGGGACTTTGAAGCCACCATAAGGAGTGCATGAAGCCTTGGACGAAATATACAAGATGCCACTTCATAAATTTCGTCCAGAGGCTATTTTAGGTGCTGCGTCACCTTATTATTGGGCCAGGCCCATGTATTTTCGAAATACTTAAGTATAGGTTGTTTTTAGAGTCCGTATGTGTGGGGAAACAAGAGTTAGGGCTGGTTTCGGACCCCTCCTCCAAGGGCCACGAAATTCCCCCCCTCTTCCTCCATATATACAGCCCTTAGGGCATCGTTTGGACTTTGGGTTTTGTTTAGATTAAAAGTTCACCACAGCTGCAACTTCGTGTACTTCGTTTGTGTCCAACGACCAGACCAAGATGTCACAAAACCCCACCTTGATCAATAAATCTTTCATCTTATATTTGCAATATCCAGATTGCAATCTCAGTTTCTTGCATGTTCTTTGTTTTCTCACAGGAAACAAACCCTCGTGGTCAGGTTGATCGTGCTCCGGCGTGGTCAATAACCCCTCGGAAGTTGGTTTAGCGATTGCTAAGGCGCGACGTCTCGCACCTTCGTAGCCGGATCGTCAAGGTCGACTCCCACAGAAACGATAGCCACCATCTCATCGTAACATCGGGACACCTTCGCCTCTATCAGTGGTCGTGAAATTGGCAAGAACAGAGAAGTGGGGATCGTGGACTTAGGCGGAAAAACTTGAGGAAAAACCAAAATCCGCAGGGGGAAAAGCAAGGAAATTGGTGGAAAAGAAGGGTGGGGCGGCTAGATATACGATCCACACAAAAAGTTCACGGATCAAATCCAACAAAACTTCAACACACCAACAAATCACAAAAAACAAAACTTGGGGCTATTTTTGGTGGGTATTTTCGGATTAGGACGAAAACAACAAAATTATGCTAGAAACACAACGGGGAGGCTCCGAAATCGTGATCAACGTGGCTCATGATACCAAGATGATGTAGGCTAGAACCCTAATCACCCGATCTTTCACGAAAGGAGCGCAATCCCGCGATGAACATGAAGAACACAAAGGGGAAAACAAGGGGAAACACAAGGGAAATAGAAGAGGAACACTCAAACCAACAAGATAGTCACACACGTGCTAGATCCCCGAACACATAGAGTAAGATACACAATCCATGATCAACTAGGGACGATACACAGTAACCGGTCTTCTCCGTGAGGACGTCTTGATGTTCTTCCCTAAAGAGGGGTCTTGAATCCACTTGGGGAATCTTCTCCGCGGAGGTGCGATCTCTGAGGAGAAGGTAACCAACTGGATGAGCAAAGCTCTCACACAATCATGAACTATCTCTTTGCTAACCCTAAAACATAGGTAGGAGAAGAGTATTTATAGTCTACGTGACGAAAGGGTACACGGGCCTTGGCCCAAGTCGCTGCGCGTAGGCAGGGCTGGAAGTTTCGGGCGAGGTCGGAAGTTCCGTGCGCCCGAGGTTCCGGGGAGGGTCCGGCCTAACCAGACAGTTGGCGCGGGTGCAGATGTGTTGGCATCCGGGGGCCGGAAGGTCTGGGCTGGCCGGAGGTTCCGTGCGCCGGAATGTCCGGGACGGGGTCCGGGCTAACCCGAGAGTTGGCACGCCTGGGCTGGTCGAAATCATCGGCGGTCGGAAGCTCCGGGTCGGCTGGAAGGTCCGGGGGCCAGAAGTTCCGGGCTCTGGCCGGAGGTTCCGGGCTCTGGCCAGAGGTTCCAGGCTGTCCAGAGTGTTGACGCATGTCTCTTCTTCTACAGCCGTCGGCTCCGTGTCTTGAGCATTGTACCTGATCACACATAGCATCCTGGACTTAGGCAGTAGCCATGTCTCACTTGAAGAGGAGGGAAACTCAAGTAGGAGTGATGTCACCTCGGATTGAATAGCACGCGCCCTAGCTCTTGTCATGGGCCCACTTGGAGCTTGGATAGTTGAGGTGGAGTCCATGGGGATGGTCGTGGGATGCTCCGCATCACGTTCATAACGTCTACATTTGCTCCTGCAATAGTTATGTCACCTAGTGGTACATCAAGGACATAATTCTTCTGTGTAACAATGAGGATAATCCTCAGATCACAGATCCAATCCGCATCATTGCTACTATCATCTTTCAACATAGTTTTCTCTAGGAACATATCATAAAGAAAATGGGGAAGCTATACGCGAGCAATTGACCTACAATATAGATATGCAAATACTAACAGGACTAAGTTCATGATAAATTAAAGTTCAATTAATCATATTACTTAAGAACTCCCACTTAGACATCCCTCTAATCATATAAGTGATCACGTGATCCATATCAACTAAACCATGTCCGATCATCACATGAGATAGAGTAGTCTTCAATGGTGAACATCTCTATGTTGATCATATCTACTATACGATTCACGTTCGACCTTTCGGTCTCGAGTGTTCTGAGGCCATATCTGCATATGCTAGGCTCGTCATGTTTAACCTGAGTACTCTGCATGTGCAAAACTGGCTTGCACCCATTGTATGTGAACGTAGAGTTTATCACACCCAATCATCACGTGGTGTCCTAGCACGAAGAACTATCACAATGGTGCATACTCAGGGAGAACACTTATACCTTGAAATTTTAGTAAGGGATCATCTCATAATGCTACCGTCGTTACTAATCAAAATAAGATGCATAAAAGATAAACATCACATGCAATCAAAATATGTGACATGATATGGCCATCATCATGTTGTGCCTTTGATCTCCATCTCCAAAGTATCATCATGATCTCCATCGTCACCGGCATGACACCATGATCTCTATCATCTTGATCTCTATCAATGTTTCATCACATGGTCGTCTCGCCAACTATTGCTTTTGCAACTATTGCTATCGCATAGCGATAAACTAAAGCAATTATATGGCGCTTGCATCTTATGCAATAAAGAGACAACCATAAGGCTTCTGCCAATTGCCGTTAACTTTAACAAGACATGATCATCTCATACAACAATTTATATATCATCACGTCTTGACCATATCACATCACAGCAAGCCCTGCAAAAGTAAGTTAGACATCCTCTACTTTGTTGTTGCATGTTTTACGTGGCTGCTACGGGCTGAGCAAGAACCGTTGTTACCTACACATCAAAAACCACAACACAGTATAGTGATTGCTTTTTGATCGACAGAAAGAACCCTATTCATTGAATCTGATTCAACTAAAGTTGGAGAAACGGCCACCCACCAGCCACCTGTGTGCGAAGCACGGCGGTAGAACTAGTCTCGCATAAGCGTACGCATAATGTCGGTCTGAGACGCTTCATCCAACAATACGGCTGAATCAAGAATCAACAAGTGACGACAAGCAATAAGTATATAACCACGCCCATAGCTCCTTTGTGTTCAGCTCGTGCATATAACATGTACGCATAGACCTAGCTCTGATGCCACTGTTGGGGAACACAGTAATTTCAAAAAAATTCCTACGCACACGCGAGATCTATCATGGTGATGCATAGCAATGAGAGGGGAAGAGTGTTGTCCATGTACCCTTGTGGACCGTAAGCGGAAGCGTTATGACAATGCAGTTGATGTAGTCGAACGTCTTCATGATCCGATCGATCCTAGCAGCGAAAGTACGGCACCTCCACGATCTGCACACATTCAGCTCGGTGACGTCCCGCGAACTCTAGATCCAACTGAGTGTCGAGGGAGAGTTTTGTCAGCACAACGGCGTGATGACGGTGATGATGTGGCTACTAACGCAGGACTTTGAAGCCACCATAAGGAGTGCATGAAGCCTTGGACGAAATATACAAGATGCCACTTCATAAATTTTGTCCAGAGGCTCTTTTAGGTGCTGCGTCACCTTATTATTGGGCCAGGCCCATGTATTTTCGAAATACTTAAGTATAGGTTGTTTTTAGAGTCCGTATGTGTGGGGAAACAAGAGTTAGGGTTGGTTTCGGACCCCTCCTCCAAGGGCCACGAAATTCCCCCCCTCTTCCTCCATATATACAGCCCTTAGGGCATCGTTTGGACTTTGGGTTTTGTTTAGATTAAAAGTTCGCCATAGCTGCAACTTCGTGTACTTCGTTTGTGTCCAACGACCAGACCAAGACGTCACAGAACCCCACCTTGATCAATAAATCTTTCATCTTATATTTGCAATATCCAGATTGCAATCTCAGTTTCTTGCATGTTCTTTGTTTGCTCGCAGGAAACAGACCCTCGTGGTCTGGTTGATCGTGCTCCGGCGTGGTCAATAACCCCTCGGAAGTTGGTTTAGTGATTGCTAAGGCGCGATGTCTCGAACCTTCGTAGTCGGATCGTCAAGGTCGACTCCCACAGAAACGATAGCCACCATCTCATCGTAACATTGGGACACCTTCGCCTCTATCAGTGGTCGTGAAATTGGCAAGAACAGAGAAGTGGGGATCGTGGACTTAGGCGGAAAAACTTGAGGAAAAACCCAAATCTGCAGGGGGAAAAGCAAGGAAATTGGTGGAAAAGAAGGGTGGGGCGGCTAGATCTACGATCCACACACAAAGTTCATCGATCAAATCCAACAAAACTTCAACAAACAAACAAATCACAAAAAACAAACTTGGGGCTATTTGTTGTAACACCCCGGATGTAACTTTCCCTATTATCCAACTCTGCCCTTTCCGGTGTTAAGTTATATTTATTTCTCGGGTTCGGGTCCTTGTCTCCGTGTGGGTTTTTCTTTTCCGTGCATCTCTTATCATGTCATCTCGTGCATTGCTTTTGCATACATGTTCATCTCATGCATTCGAGCATTTTCCCCGTTGTCCGTTTTGCATTCCGATGCTTCGTTCTCCTCCGGTGGCCATTTCTAGCTTTCTTTCGTGTGTGGGGATTAAACATTTCCGGATTGGACCGAGACTTGTCATGCGGCCTTGGTTTACTACCGGTAGACCGCCTGTCAAGTTTCGGGTCATTAATCACAGAAGCAGAAGAAATGTGCAAAGTCATTCGTGATAACCTCAAAGCAGCCCAATCCCGCCAGAAGAGCTATTATGATAGTAAGCACCGTGATTTGGCTTTCGAGATCGGAGATCATGTTTACCTCCGCGTCTCTCCTATGAAAGGTACTCGTCGCTTCGGTATCAAAGGGAAGCTTGCCCCTAGATACGTGGGACCTTTCAAGATTGCTAGCAAGAGAGGCGACCTCGCCTATCAGCTCGAGCTTCCTTCAAACTTTGCCAATGTTCATGGTGTGTTCCACGTCTCTCAGCTTCGAAAGTGCTTCAAGACTCCTGACCGCACCGTCAACTTCGAGGACATTGAGCTCCAAGAAGATCTCTCCTATCGTGAGCACCCAGTTGCTATTCTTGAAGAGACTGAACGCAAGACTCGCAACAAGTCAATCAAATTTCTCAAAGTCAAGTGGTCTCACCATTCCGACCGTGAAGCTACATGGGAACGCGAGGATTACCTCCGTTCTGAGTACCCGGAGTTCTTTCAGTCCTAGATCTCGGGACGAGATCCTTTCGTAGTGGTGGAGTGTTGTAACACCCCGGATGTAACTTTCCCTATTTGTATCCAACTCTTGCCCTTTCCGGTGTTAAGTTATATTTATTTCTCGGGTTCGGGTCCTTGTCTCTGTGTGGGTTTTTCTTTTCCGTGCATCTCTTATCATGTCATCTCGTGCATTGCATTTGCATACATGTTCATCTCATGCATTCGAGCATTTTCCCCGTTGTCCGTTTTGCATTCCGATGCTTCGTTCTCCTCCGGTGGCCATTTCTAGCTTTCTTTCGTGTGTGGGGATTAAACATTTCCGGATTGGACCGAGACTTGTCATGCGGCCTTGGTTTACTACCGGTAGACCGCCTGTCAAGTTTCGGGTCATTTGGACTTCGTTTGATACTCCAACGGTTAACCGAGGGACCGAAAAGGCCTCGTGTGTGTTGCAGCCCAACACCCCCCAAATTTGGCCCAAAACCCACTAAACTCTTCTCCATGTCCTAGAGCGTTCGATCACGATCGCGTGGGCAAAAACCGCACCTCATTTGGACTCTCCTAGCTCCCTCTATGCCTATATATACACCCCCCATTTCAGATCTCGTCTTCCTCCCCGTCCTCCTCGTTTTAAAAAAAAAACAGCTCCACCGCGCCGACGGACGTGTCCGCCCCGGCCGGACAACGTCCGCCGCCGCCGCCTCCCGTCCAGTCCGCGCGCGCCACGTGGGCCGCGCCCACATCGCCGCCGCCGGGCCCGCCTGGCCCGCGCGCCGGCCCCCTTCCTCCTCCTCCCGGGCCAGAGGTGGCCGCCGCCACCGACCGCTGCCGCCCGAGGCCACCGGCCTCCGCCGCCGCCCGTGGCTCCGGTGGCCGGAGCCACCACCGCCGCCATCGCCGCCCGCCGCCTCGCCCGGCCCCGCCTCGGGCCCCGCCGCCTCTTCGCCGCGCCGCCGCCGCCGCCCCCGCCGGCGCCGCCGACCGCTGCCGCTGCCCCGGCCGGCGAGCCCCTCCTCTCCTCCGGCGTCTTTCTCCGGCGAGCGCGAACTCCGGCGCCGAGCTGCTACAGTGCCGCCGTGAACAGTGCCCGAAACCCTAGATCTGAGATCTAAAACTGAGGGTTGACTTTTTCCTCTCCCCCCCTTAATTTTTGTGCAATCTTTGACTACCCGTAACTTTGCATCCGTAGCTCCGTTTGGGGCATATAATATGTCAAAATCTTCGCCTCGACATGTACATCATTTCATTCCATTGCATCATTTGCATTTGATCTCATCTTGATGCCCTAAATGCTGTTAGAAGGAGGCTTCGTGAGTTAAATTGCAGATCCGTTAGTTCATCATGCACTTTTGTCATTTTTGCCATGTTTAATCCGTGCATGATATGCCTGTGCCCCTTTGGGATGGATTGTTAAGAATTTTGTCTTCTTTCCAGAGGTGCCACCCATGCATTTTTAGGATGTGTGTGTTGTCTTGTGCAAGCTTGCGAAGAGAGGTACCTGAGATTGCTGATTTCAGGGACTTAGTGATTTTCACTAAGTCTGGGATATTTTAGTTCGTGATGCTATATGTCCAGCTTGTTTCCTAGTGATCCGTGCCTCTTTTGAGGATGATCAGTAAGGGAGTTTTGATATTTATGTTATGCTCTATCCATCCATGTCTTTGTTTGCATATGTGGAGTGCTCTAGGTTGACTCAATCGAGCTCAACTTTTGCTTCGTTGTTAATTTGGGCAGATCGTCAACTTGTTTGCGATTTTGCCGATGCTACCGTTAGTGTTCCATGCATGCTATGCCTTTGTTCTTGCCATGTGTAGCTAGAATATTGTGTTTTCTTTCTGGATATATGCTTACCTTGCCATGACTTGCACCGTAGTGAGTGCATCGAGCTCATTTACATGCCTTCGTGAGCTATAATTTCAGCATGTCTCAGTTTTCACTAAGTCTGAAAACTGATTGTGTTCGAGCTATGTTCGTGAGCTCGGTAGAGTATTTTCTGAACCCTTTTGACCCCAGGTCACTTTGGGTCTTTTGTTAAGCTTGTTGAGTACCTCCATGCCATGTTCTTACTTGTCATGTTCAGGTTATCTATCATGTTGTTTTGCTGCTCCGAAGAGGGCTTCATGATCTGAAATTTCAGGCTAGTGTTAATTTCACTAAGTCTGGAATCTGTTTTGCATATTCATTTTTGCCATGCTTGTTTGAACCTCTTAATGGATGAATTTTCCTATGGCTCAGTGCTAGTGTTTATTAACCATCTTGTGTACATCACTGCCATGTATTTTGTTTTCATGTTTGGTGGCTGTAGCATGTTCATTTCGTTGCATTCAGATGCCTACTTGCTGTAAATCGCAGACCGGTGCCATATCTTAAAACGCTTGCCATTTCCAAACCGTAACTCCGATTCCAATGATCTTTATATCGTTTTCAAGCGATTTCATCCCCTCTATCCAGTGGCACACTTGGTTTTCCAAGTTGAGGCCGGGTTCATGCATTTCCTGTCATATCTTGCATTTTGCATCCCGCATCGCATCCCGCATAGCATATCATCATTTCCTCATATTGCTTGGTCTTGCACGTGGTTGATTGTATCCTTGTTGCTTGTTTGTATTGTTGGGTAGAGCCGGGAGACGAGTTCGCTACCGAGGAGCCCATTGAGTTTGCTTGTGAGGATCCAGTCAACTCTGACAACTGTGCAGGCAAGATGATCATACCCTCGAAATCACTACTATCTTTGCTATGCTAGTTTGCTCGCTCTTTTGCTTTGCCACTGCTACGATGCCTACCACTTGCTTGTCAGCCTCCCAATTGCATGATTGAACCTCTAACCTACCATTGTCCTAGCAAACCGTTGATTGGCTATGTTACCGCTTTGCTCAGCCCCTCTTATAGCGTTGCTAGTTGCAGGTGAAGATTGGAGCCGTTCCTATTGGAACATCTTTTATTTTGCTTGTTGGGATATCACTATATTGCTATGATATCTTAATGCATCTATATACTTGGTAAAGGGTGGAAGGCTCGGCCTCTCGCCTAGTGTTTTGTTCCACTCTTGCCGCCCTAGTTTCCGTCATATCGGTGTTATGTTCCCGGATTTTGCGTTCCTTACGCGGTTGGGTTATAATGGGAACCCCTTGATATTTCGCCTTGATTAAAGCTTTTCCAGCAATGCCCAACCTTGGTTTTACCATTTGCCACCTAGCCTTTTCTTTCCCTTGGGTTCTGCAGACTCAAGGGTCATCTTATTTTAACCCCCCCCCGGGCCAGTGCTCCTCTGAGTGTTGGTCCACCTGTCAGCTACCGGTGGCCACCAGGGGCAACTCTGGGCTGGCCTACCCGTACCTAGGACAATCTGAGTGTGCCCTGAGAAAGAGATATGTGCAGCTCCTATCGGGATTTGTCGGCACATTCGGGCGGTGTTGCTGGTCTTGTTTTAACCTGTCGAAGTGTCTTGAGTTACCGAGATACCGAGTCTGATCGGAACGTCTTGGGAGGAGGTCTTTTCCTTCGTTGACCGTGAGAGCTTGTCATGGGCTAAGTTGGGACTCCCCTGCAGGGATTGAACTTTCGAAAGCCGTGCCCGCGGTTATGGGCAGATGGGAATTTGTTAATGTCCGGTTGTAGATAACTTAAACCTTAATTAATTATAACGAATCAACTGCGTGTGTTGCCGTGATGGCCTCTTCTCGGCGGAGTCCGGGAAGTGGACACGGTGTTGGAGTTATGCTTGCGCAGGTTGTTCCTCTAGTTTCTCGCTCGCGCCTTGCCTCCTCTTCTCGCTCTCTTTTGCGGATAAGTTAGCCACCACATATGCTAGTCGCTTGCTGCAGCTCCACATACTTGCCTTATCCTGTCCTATAAGCTTAAATAGTCTTGATAGCATGGGTGTGAGATTGCTGAGTCCCCGTGGCTCACAGATACTATAATTCCAGATGCAGGTCCAGGTGATTCTGCTCCAGGTGACGAGTACGAGCTCAAGTGGGAGTTCGACGAGGACTCTCAGCGTTATTATGTTTCCTTTCCCGACGATCAGTAGTGGTGCCTAGTTGGGGTTATCGATTCAGGGCCTTGTCGCATGTTGGGGGTCTTTTCTATTTTGGCGCCGTAGTCGGGCCATGAGTGATTTGTATGATGAATGTTATTTATGTACTCTGATGTGACGTGGCGAGTGTAAGCCAACTATGTTATCTCCCCCTTTTATTATGTATTACATGGGATGTTGTAATGATTGCCTGATTTGCGACATTGCTTTCAATGCGGTTATGTCTCTAAGTTGTGCCTCGACACGTGGGAGCTATAGCCGCATCGAGGGCGTTACAAGTTGGTAATCAGAGCCTTCCCCGACCTTAGGAGCCCCATTGCTTGATCGCTTTTAGCAGCCGAGTTGTGTCTAGAAAAATGTTTTGAGTCCTTAGGAATTGTATATCGGAGAGCTTAGGAATTCTTTTTACTTCCCAGTCTCCTCATCGCTCTGGTAAGGCATCCTGACGTAGAGTTTTGACTCTTCTCTTCTCAAATTTCACTAAAAAATTTTTTAGGATCACGCGAGTATCTTGGTTTTGTTCCGATGGTTTTGTGACGAGAACATTGTTCTTGGTGCCTCCTGTCTTTAGGGGTTGTGGCAGTGTCCCGGGGAGTTGAGCTCCGAGGTGTTGTCGTCACAATTTTATCGTTGCAATTCTGGTATACTTGAGATTTGTGCGCGACATCGAAAAACTCTTTTATGCAGTTCGTTGGTGAGATAACCTCGACGCCACCCAGTACTGGGGCGGGAGTTCGGGAGTATCGCCATAACTTGTATAACGGATGCTTTTCGAAGGTTGAGATAGATGGTTTCCGAAGGTTTCTTGGTTATGTGTTGAAGGATGGATACAGCTGGATGTAGGATTTGCTAGCTTGGGTGAGATGTTATGCTTCCCCTGTATCCCCAACACCTGATTGCATAACCGGGAAAATTTCGGAAATTTCATAGGTGGGAATTCAAGTAGCCTTAGGATATCTTTCCGACAGATGTATGATATGAAATTGGGGTTCAACGTCTAGTGGTTCGCCTATTCACGGTCGATTTTACAGTGGTCTCGTTGTGTCTTAAAGAGTCCTTGGCTATGCTGACTCGGGGACGCTTCGTATGTCATGTGCACTGCCTTGTACATGATGGTGCTGTACGATCGAGCCCGTGTAGGTCCCACCACGAAAACTTCGGACGAAATTTCTATCATGTATTTGTTCCGGCTTATTCCGCAAGCCAACCCTTGGTTTTATTTCGAGTTGTGGCATTCGTTTTGCTTCGACGTCATATGTTGATTCCATTCCTCGTTGTTGTACCCCTTCTACCTGATTCTTCGTGGCTTCGCAGTTTAGGAATATGTGACCACTTCAAGAGAAATGCATTCGTTCATTTTGTTCGGATGTGAAGATTATATGTTGCAATTTTTTCATTCCGTTGGATTCAGCTTCAATATTTATCTGTCATGTGCTAATGGTGGTCAACATCTTCAGGATGGCTCCTCCAACGCGCACGACTCCGAATCCTGATCCACCTCCACCTCCACCTCCTCCAGAGGCATGGCAAGCTGTGATGGCCGCAACTAATGCAAATACTCAGCTAATCATGCAAATTCTCCAAGAGCGCAATCAAGGCAGTCAAGGGAATCAAGGCAGCAATCAGAGTCACTTTGCTACACTCAACCAGTTCCTTGCTAACGGGCCAAAGACTTTCAGCAATTGTGGTGAGGCAACCGATGCTGACGATTGGCTTGTGGATCTGTGTAAGCATTTCGAGTGCAGCAACGTCAGGCCTGAGGACTTTGTCAAGTTCGCTTCCTTCCAACTCAAAGATCAGGCTGCAGAGTGGTTCCAGCAGTACAAGGATTCCAGAGGTGGACGTTTGATCACTTGGGATGATTTCCGTCAAGATTTCCGCGCTCATCACATTCCGCAGAGCGTGGTTGAAAGCAAGCGTGAGGAATTCCGCAATCTGAAGCAAGGCTCTTTGTCTGTCTATGACTACAACAAATTGTTCCAGAAACTTGCCCGCTTTGCCAAGCAGGACGTGCCTGATGAGAAGAGCATGATATATCAGTTCAGGGGTGGTCTTCGTGAGGAAATTCAGCTCGCTCTTGTTCTCTTTGAGCCCTTGAGATACGATGAGTTCTACAACATGGCACTGAAGCAAGAGGCTGCTCAGTTGAGGTGTGATGCTTCCAGGAAGCGAGTCAGAGATGTTACTCCGTCTTCCTCTACTCAAGTGGCTAAGCAGCAGAAGTTTTGGCTTCCTCCTCCTCCGTTCCGTCAGCCGTATCAGCAGAAGAGCAAAGGTGGCAGTGGTTCTTCCCACCCACCCAACCCAGGCTTTCAGAACAAGACTTCGTCTCAAGCTCCAAGATCGAGTGCTCCGTATCACCGTCCGCTTTCAGAGGTCACGTGCAACAAGTGCCAACAGAAGGGTCACTATGCCAACAAGTGTTTCAACCAGAGGCGTCTTCCTCCTCCTCCTCCTGTGAGATCGGCAAGTACAGCTGTGGTCAAGCATAACCCTAAGCACGCCAAGGTCAATTTGATGAATGCAGCTCAGGCAGAGGACTCGTCAGATGTGATCATGGGTAACCTTCCTGTTAATGATATTCCTGCAAAAGTTCTTTTTTGACACTGGTGCATCGCATTGCTTCATCTCGAGACCGTTTACAAATAGGCATGAATTGGTTTCACAAGTTTTGCCTAGTCCTTTAGCAGTTGTCTCTCCCGGCAAGCGCATGCAGGCTAACTCCATCGTTCCAGATGTTTCTATCACGATGGGCGAGTTCAAGTTTCTTGCTTCTCCTACAGTTCTCGGTGACTCGGATATTGATCTTATTCTCGGGATGGACTGGCTCTCTAAGCATAAAGCTCAGCTTGATTGTGCAGCCAGGCAGATTCAACTGACTCTTTCGTCTGAGGATGTCATTGTCTTTGCCGCTCGGGATAATACCATCTGGTTGTTTTCTCTCAATGAGAAGGGTGAATTGGATGCTATTTCGCAGATTCCGGTTGTTTGTGAGTATCAAGACGTTTTTCCAGACGAACTCCCAGGGATGCCTCCAAACCGGCCGGTTGAATTTGTTATTGAACTTGAGCCCGGTACGGAACCTGTGTGCAAACGTCCCTACAAGCTCGGCCCCGAAGAGTTGAAGGAGTTGAAGAAACAACTCGATGAGCAAGAAAGATTGGGTCTCATCCGGCCTAGTACTTCTCCGTGGGGTTGTGGTGTTCTTTTTGTGAAGAAGAAGGATGGTTCGAGCCGACTTTGTGTTGATTACCGTCCAGTGAATAAGAAGACCATCAAGAACAAATACCCACTTCCCAACATCAATGAGCTGTTCGAACAACTCAAGGGTGCTCAAGTATTCTCCAAGCTTGATCTCCGTATGGGTTATCACCAGATTCGCATTCGTGAAGAAGATATTCCCAAGACAGCATTCAGAACAAGCTTTGGTTCATATGAATACACTGTCATGTCTTTTGGCCTCGCCAATGCTCCTCCGACGTTCTCTCGCATGATGAACTTCATCTTCAACGCCTACACCAATGACTTTGTTTTGGTCTATCTCGATGACATTCTGGTTTTCTCGAAGAACAAGGAAGATCATGCCAAGCACTTGCGTTTGGTTCTTGATAAGCTCAGGGAACATCAGTTCTACGCCAAGTTCTCCAAGTGTGAATTTTGGCTCGATGAGGTTCTTTATCTTGGTCATATCATCTCTGCCAAGGGCATTTCCGTGAATCCTGAGAAGGTGTCTGCAATTGTGAATTGGGAACCTCCTCAGAACGTGAAGCAACTCCGCAGTTTTCTCGGTCTCGCAAGCTATTGCCGAAGATTCATTGAAAACTTTTCTAAGATCGCCAAGCCTCTCTCGAATCTTCTTCAGAAGCACGTCAAGTACGTTTGGTCTCCGGAGTGTGATATGGCTTTCAACACTTTGAAAGAGAAGTTGATCACTGCTCCAGTTCTGACTCCGCCTGATGAATCCAAGCCATACGAGGTCTTTTGTGATGCCTCTCTCCAAGGTCTCGGTGCAGTTTTGATGCAAGAGAAGAAAGTTGTTGCTTATACATCTCGCCAGTTGAAGCCTAATGAGAAGAACTACCCCACTCATGATCTCGAGTTGGCGGCAGTTGTGCATGCTCTTTTGACTTGGAGACATCTTCTATTGGGAAGAAAAGTGGACATTTTCACTGATCACAAGAGTCTCAAGTACATCTTCACTCAGCCTAATCTCAACCTAAGACAAACTCGATGGGTCGAGATGATTCAAGAGTATAATCCGAGTATTGAGTATACTCCAGGCAAGGCCAATGTGATTGCTGACGCTTTGAGCAGAAAGGCCTATTGCAACAGTCTGATTCTCAAGCCTTATCAACCCGAGCTTTTTGAAGCTTTCCGCAAACTGAATCTGCAAGTTGTTCCTCAAGGTTTCCTCGCCAACCTTCAAGTCTCTCCTACCTTAGAAGACCAGATTTGCCAAGCACAGCTTCTTGATGCTATGGTGAAAAAGGTGAAGATTGGGATTGCCAAGAGTCAGTCCAAGTACAAGTGCTACCGACTTGATAATAAGGACACTCTCTTCTTCGACGGTCGTATTGTTGTGCCCAAAGGTGAACTTCGTAAAGTGATCATGAACGAGGCTCACAATTCTCTCCTCTCCATCCACCCTGGTAGTACGAAGATGTATCAGGATCTCAAGCAAGCTTATTGGTGGACTCGAATGAAGCGCGAGATCGCTCAATTCGTGAATGAATGTGATGTCTGCAGAAGAGTGAAGGCAGAACACCAAAGGCCAGCTGGTCTCCTCCAACCTCTTGCCATTCCAGAATGGAAGTTTGACCACATTGAAATGGACTTCGTGACTGGGTTTCCAAAGTCCAAGCGTGGCAATGATGCTATATTTGTTGTCATCGACAAGCTCACCAAAGTGGCTCACTTTCTGCCTATCAAAGAGTCGATCACTGCAGCTCAATTGGCGGAACTCTATACCTCTCGCATTGTCTCTCTGCACGGTATTCCTCAAGTGATCTCTTCAGACCGTGGCAGCATCTTTACCTCCAAGTTTTGGGATTCTTTTCAGAAGGCCATGGGCACCAACATCCGCTTCATCACAGCTTTCCATCCTCAAACGAGCGGTCAAGTCGAGCGTGTCAACCAGATTCTTGAAGATATGCTCAGGGCTTGTGTGATCTCCTTTGGCATGAAGTGGGAGGATTGTCTTCCTTATGCTGAATTCTCCTATAACAACAGTTTTCAAGCAAGTTCGGGCAAGGCCCCCTTTGAAATACTGTATGGCAGGAAGTGCCGTACCCCTCTCAACTGGTCTGAAACCGGTGAACGTCAGCTGCTGGGTAATGACTTAATCACAGAAGCAGAAGAAATGTGCAAAGTCATTCGTGATAACCTCAAAGCAGCCCAATCCCGCCAGAAGAGCTATTATGATAGTAAGCACCGTGATTTGGCTTTCGAGATCGGAGATCATGTTTACCTCCGCGTCTCTCCTATGAAAGGTACTCGTCGCTTCGGTATCAAAGGGAAGCTTGCCCCTAGATACGTGGGACCTTTCAAGATTGCTAGCAAGAGAGGCGACCTCGCCTATCAGCTCGAGCTTCCTTCAAACTTTGCCAATGTTCATGGTGTGTTCCACGTCTCTCAGCTTCGAAAGTGCTTCAAGACTCCTGACCGCACCGTCAACTTCGAGGACATTGAGCTCCAAGAAGATCTCTCCTATCGTGAGCACCCAGTTGCTATTCTTGAAGAGACTGAACGCAAGACTCGCAACAAGTCAATCAAATTTCTCAAAGTCAAGTGGTCTCACCATTCCGACCGTGAAGCTACATGGGAACGCGAGGATTACCTCCGTTCTGAGTACCCGGAGTTCTTTCAGTCCTAGATCTCGGGACGAGATCCTTTCGTAGTGGTGGAGTGTTGTAACACCCCGGATGTAACTTTCCCTATTTGTATCCAACTCTTGCCCTTTCCGGTGTTAAGTTATATTTATTTCTCGGGTTCGGGTCCTTGTCTCCGTGTGGGTTTTTCTTTTCCGTGCATCTCTTATCATGTCATCTCGTGCATTGCTTTTGCATACATGTTCATCTCATGCATTCGAGCATTTTCCCCGTTGTCCGTTTTGCATTCCGATGCTTCGTTCTCCTCCGGTGGCCATTTCTAGCTTTCTTTCGTGTGTGGGGATTAAAAATTTCCGGATTGGACCGAGACTTGTCATGCGGCCTTGGTTTACTACCGGTAGACCGCCTGTCAAGTTTCGGGTCATTTGGACTTCGTTTGATACTCCAACGGTTAACCGAGGGACCGAAAAGGCCTCGTGTGTGTTGCAGCCCAACACCCCCCAAATTTGGCCCAAAACCCACTAAACTCTTCTCCATGTCCTAGAGCGTTCGATCACGATCGCGTGGGCAAAAACCGCACCTCATTTGGACTCTCCTAGCTCCCTCTATGCCTATATATACACCCCCCATTTCAGATCTCGTCTTCCTCCCCGTCCTCCTCGTTTTAAAAAAAAAACAGCTCCACCGCGCCGACGGACGTGTCCGCCCCGGCCGGACAACGTCCGCCGCCGCCGCCTCCCGTCCAGTCCGCGCGCGCCACGTGGGCCGCGCCCACATCGCCGCCGCCGGGCCCGCCTGGCCCGCGCGCCGGCCCCCTTCCTCCTCCTCCCGGGCCAGAGGTGGCCGCCGCCACCGACCGCTGCCGCCCGAGGCCACCGGCCTCCGCCGCCGCCCGTGGCTCCGGTGGCCGGAGCCACCACCGCCGCCATCGCCGCCCGCCGCCTCGCCCGGCCCCGCCTCGGGCCCCGCCGCCTCTTCGCCGCGCCGCCGCCGCCGCCCCCGCCGGCGCCGCCGACCGCTGCCGCTGCCCCGGCCGGCGAGCCCCTCCTCTCCTCCGGCGTCTTTCTCCGGCGAGCGCGAACTCCGGCGCCGAGCTGCTACAGTGCCGCCGTGAACAGTGCCCGAAACCCTAGATCTGAGATCTAAAACTGAGGGTTGACTTTTTCCTCTCCCCCCCTTAATTTTTGTGCAATCTTTGACTACCCGTAACTTTGCATCCGTAGCTCCGTTTGGGGCATATAATATGTCAAAATCTTCGCCTCGACATGTACATCATTTCATTCCATTGCATCATTTGCATTTGATCTCATCTTGATGCCCTAAATGCTGTTAGAAGGAGGCTTCGTGAGTTAAATTGCAGATCCGTTAGTTCATCATGCACTTTTGTCATTTTTGCCATGTTTAATCCGTGCATGATATGCCTGTGCCCCTTTGGGATGGATTGTTAAGAATTTTGTCTTCTTTCCAGAGGTGCCACCCATGCATTTTTAGGATGTGTGTGTTGTCTTGTGCAAGCTTGCGAAGAGAGGTACCTGAGATTGCTGATTTCAGGGACTTAGTGATTTTCACTAAGTCTGGGATATTTTAGTTCGTGATGCTATATGTCCAGCTTGTTTCCTAGTGATCCGTGCCTCTTTTGAGGATGATCAGTAAGGGAGTTTTGATATTTATGTTATGCTCTATCCATCCATGTCTTTGTTTGCATATGTGGAGTGCTCTAGGTTGACTCAATCGAGCTCAACTTTTGCTTCGTTGTTAATTTGGGCAGATCGTCAACTTGTTTGCGATTTTGCCGATGCTACCGTTAGTGTTCCATGCATGCTATGCCTTTGTTCTTGCCATGTGTAGCTAGAATATTGTGTTTTCTTTCTGGATATATGCTTACCTTGCCATGACTTGCACCGTAGTGAGTGCATCGAGCTCATTTACATGCCTTCGTGAGCTATAATTTCAGCATGTCTCAGTTTTCACTAAGTCTGAAAACTGATTGTGTTCGAGCTATGTTCGTGAGCTCGGTAGAGTATTTTCTGAACCCTTTTGACCCCAGGTCACTTTGGGTCTTTTGTTAAGCTTGTTGAGTACCTCCATGCCATGTTCTTACTTGTCATGTTCAGGTTATCTATCATGTTGTTTTGCTGCTCCGAAGAGGGCTTCATGATCTGAAATTTCAGGCTAGTGTTAATTTCACTAAGTCTGGAATCTGTTTTGCATATTCATTTTTGCCATGCTTGTTTGAACCTCTTAATGGATGAATTTTCCTATGGCTCAGTGCTAGTGTTTATTAACCATCTTGTGTACATCACTGCCATGTATTTTGTTTTCATGTTTGGTGGCTGTAGCATGTTCATTTCGTTGCATTCAGATGCCTACTTGCTGTAAATCGCAGACCGGTGCCATATCTTAAAACGCTTGCCATTTCCAAACCGTAACTCCGATTCCAATGATCTTTATATCGTTTTCAAGCGATTTCATCCCCTCTATCCAGTGGCACACTTGGTTTTCCAAGTTGAGGCCGGGTTCATGCATTTCCTGTCATATCTTGCATTTTGCATCCCGCATCGCATCCCGCATAGCATATCATCATTTCCTCATATTGCTTGGTCTTGCACGTGGTTGATTGTATCCTTGTTGCTTGTTTGTATTGTTGGGTAGAGCCGGGAGACGAGTTCGCTACCGAGGAGCCCATTGAGTTTGCTTGTGAGGATCCAGTCAACTCTGACAACTGTGCAGGCAAGATGATCATACCCTCGAAATCACTACTATCTTTGCTATGCTAGTTTGCTCGCTCTTTTGCTTTGCCACTGCTACGATGCCTACCACTTGCTTGTCAGCCTCCCAATTGCATGATTGAACCTCTAACCTACCATTGTCCTAGCAAACCGTTGATTGGCTATGTTACCGCTTTGCTCAGCCCCTCTTATAGCGTTGCTAGTTGCAGGTGAAGATTGGAGCCGTTCCTATTGGAACATCTTTTATTTTGCTTGTTGGGATATCACTATATTGCTATGATATCTTAATGCATCTATATACTTGGTAAAGGGTGGAAGGCTCGGCCTCTCGCCTAGTGTTTTGTTCCACTCTTGCCGCCCTAGTTTCCGTCATATCGGTGTTATGTTCCCGGATTTTGCGTTCCTTACGCGGTTGGGTTATAATGGGAACCCCTTGATATTTCGCCTTGATTAAAGCTTTTCCAGCAATGCCCAACCTTGGTTTTACCATTTGCCACCTAGCCTTTTCTTTCCCTTGGGTTCTGCAGACTCAAGGGTCATCTTATTTTAACCCCCCCCCGGGCCAGTGCTCCTCTGAGTGTTGGTCCACCTGTCAGCTACCGGTGGCCACCAGGGGCAACTCTGGGCTGGCCTACCCGTACCTAGGACAATCTGAGTGTGCCCTGAGAAAGAGATATGTGCAGCTCCTATCGGGATTTGTCGGCACATTCGGGCGGTGTTGCTGGTCTTGTTTTAACCTGTCGAAGTGTCTTGAGTTACCGAGATACCGAGTCTGATCGGAACGTCTTGGGAGGAGGTCTTTTCCTTCGTTGACCGTGAGAGCTTGTCATGGGCTAAGTTGGGACTCCCCTGCAGGGATTGAACTTTCGAAAGCCGTGCCCGCGGTTATGGGCAGATGGGAATTTGTTAATGTCCGGTTGTAGATAACTTAAACCTTAATTAATTATAACGAATCAACTGCGTGTGTTGCCGTGATGGCCTCTTCTCGGCGGAGTCCGGGAAGTGGACACGGTGTTGGAGTTATGCTTGCGCAGGTTGTTCCTCTAGTTTCTCGCTCGCGCCTTGCCTCCTCTTCTCGCTCTCTTTTGCGGATAAGTTAGCCACCACATATGCTAGTCGCTTGCTGCAGCTCCACATACTTGCCTTATCCTGTCCTATAAGCTTAAATAGTCTTGATAGCATGGGTGTGAGATTGCTGAGTCCCCGTGGCTCACAGATACTATAATTCCAGATGCAGGTCCAGGTGATTCTGCTCCAGGTGACGAGTACGAGCTCAAGTGGGAGTTCGACGAGGACTCTCAGCGTTATTATGTTTCCTTTCCCGACGATCAGTAGTGGTGCCTAGTTGGGGTTATCGATTCAGGGCCTTGTCGCATGTTGGGGGTCTTTTCTATTTTGGCGCCGTAGTCGGGCCATGAGTGATTTGTATGATGAATGTTATTTATGTACTCTGATGTGACGTGGCGAGTGTAAGCCAACTATGTTATCTCCCCCTTTTATTATGTATTACATGGGATGTTGTAATGATTGCCTGACTTGCGACATTGCTTTCAATGCGGTTATGTCTCTAAGTCGTGCCTCGACACGTGGGAGCTATAGCCGCATCGAGGGCGTTACAACATTTTTGGTGGGTATTTTCGGATTAGGACGAAAACAAC
This sequence comes from Triticum urartu, assembly GCF_003073215.2. Taxonomy (NCBI): domain Eukaryota; kingdom Viridiplantae; phylum Streptophyta; class Magnoliopsida; order Poales; family Poaceae; genus Triticum; species Triticum urartu. The sequence goes on along the minus strand of NW_024114985.1, from coordinate 46,068 downwards.
AAAATTATGCTAGAAACACAATGGGGAGGCTCCGAAATCGTGATCAATGTGGCTCATGATACCAAGATGATGTAGGCTAGAACCCTAGTCGCCCGATCTTTCACGAAAGGAGCGGAATCCCGCGATGAACACGAAGAACACAAAGGGGAAAACAAGGGGAAACACAAGGGAAATAGAAGAGGAACACTCAAACCAACAAGATAGTCACACAGGTGCTAGATCCCCGAACACATAGAGTAAGATACACAATCCATGATCAACTAGGGACGATACACGGTAACCGGTCTTCTCCGTGACGACGTCTTGATGTTCTTCCCTAAAGAGGGGTCTTGAATCCGCTTGGGGAATCTTCTCCGCGGAGGTGCGATCTCCGAGGAGAAGGTAACCAAGTGGATGAGCAAATCTCTCACACAATCATGAGCTACCTCTTTGCTAACCCTAAAACATAGGTAGGAGAAGAGTATTTATAGTCTCGGTGACGGAAGGGTACACGGGCCTTGGCCCAAGTCGCTGCGCGCAGGCAGGGCCGGAAGTTCCAGGCGAGGTCAGAAGTTCCGTGCGCTCGAGGTTCCGGGGAGGGTCCGGCCTAACCAGACAGTTGGCACGGGTGGAGATGTGTTGGCATCCGGGGGTCGGAAGGTCTGGGCTGACCGGAGGTTCCGTGCGCCGGAATGTCCGGGACGGGGTCCGGGCTAACCCGAGAGTTGGCACGCCTGGGCTGGTCGAAGTCATCGGTGGCCGGAAGCTCCGGGTCGGCCGGAAGGTCCGGGGGCCAGAAGTTCCGGGCTCTAGCCGGAGGTTCCGGGCTCTGGCCAGAGGTTCCGGGCTGTCCAGAGTGTTGACGCATGTCTCTTCTTCTACAGCCTTCGGCTCCGTGTCTTGAGCATTGTACCTGATCACACATAGCATCCCGGACTTAGGCAGTAGCCATGTCTCACTTGAAGAGGAGGGAAACTCAAGTAGGAGTGATGTCACCTCGGATTGAATAGCACGCGCCCTAGCTCTTGTCATGGGCCCACTTGGAGCTTGGATAGTTGAGGTGGAGTCCATGGGGATGGTCGTGGGATGCTCCGCATCACGTTCATAACGTCTACATTTGCTCCTACAATAGTTATGTCACCTAGTGGTACATCAAGGACATAATTTTTCTGTGTAACAATGAGGATAATCCTCAGATCACAGATCCAATCCGCATCATTGCTACTATCATCTTTCAACATAGTTTTCTCTAGGAACATATCATAAAGAAAATGGGGAAGCTATACGCGAGCAATTGATCTACAATATAGATATGCAAATAGTAACAGGACTAAGTTCATGATAAATTAAAGTTCAATTAATCATATTACTTAAGAACTCCCACTTAGACATCCCTCTAATCATATAAGTGATCACGTGATACATATCAACTAAACCATGTCCGATCATCACATGAGATGGAGTAGTCTTCAATGGTGAACATCTCTATGTTGATCATATCTACTATACGATTCACGTTCGACCTTTCGGTCTCCAGTGTTCCGAGGCCATATCTGCATATGCTAGGCTCGTCAAGTTTAACCTGAGTACTCTGCATGTGCAAAACTGGCTTGCACCCATTGTATGTGAACGTAGAGTTTATCACACCCGATCATCACGTGGTGTCCCAGCACGAAGAACTGTCACAACGGTGCATACTCAGGGAGAACACTTATACCTTGAAATTTTAGTAAGGGATCATCTCATAATGCTACCGTCGTTACTAATCAAAATAAGATGCATAAAAGATAAACATCACATGCAATCAAAATATGTGACATGATATGGCCATCATCATCTTGTGCCTTTGATCTCCATCTCCAAAGTATCGTCATGATATCCATCGTCACCGGCATGACACCATGATCTCTATCATCTTGATCTCTATCAACGTGTCGTCACATGGTCGTCTCGCCAACTATTGCTTTTGCAGCTATTGCTATCGCATAGCGATAAACTAAAGCAATTATATGGCGCTTGCATCTTATGCAATAAAGAGACAACCATAAGGCTTCCGCCAATTGCCGTTAACTTTAACAAGACATGATCATCTCATACAACAATTTATATATCATCACGTCTTGACCATATCACATCACAGCAAGCCCTGCAAAAATAAGTTAGACGTCCTCTAATTTGTTGTTGCAAGTTTTACGTGACTGCTACGGGCTGAGCAAGAACCGTTCTTACCTACACATCAAAAACCACAACACAGTATAGTGATTGCTTTTTGATCAACAGAAAGAACCCTATTCATTGAATCCGATTCAACTAAAGTTGGAGAAACGGCCACCCACCAGCCACCTGTGTGCGAAGCACGTCGGTAGAACTAGTCTCGCATAAGCGTACGCATAATATCGGTCTGAGCCGCTTCATCCAACAATACCGCTGAATCAAGAATCAACAAGTGACGACAAGAAATATGTATATAACCACGCCCATAGCTCCTTTGTGTTCATATAACATCTACGCATAGACCTAGCTCTGATGCCACTGTTGGGGAACACAGTAATTTCAAAAAAATTCCTACGCACACACAAGATCTATCATGGTGATGCATAGCAACGAGAGGGGAAGAGTGTTGTCCATGTACCCTTGTGGACCGTAAGCGGAAGCGTTATGACAATGCGGTTGATGTAGTCGAACGTCTTCATGATCCGATGGATCCTAGCAGCGAAAGTACGGCACCTCCGCGATCTGCACACGTTCAGCTCGGTGACGTCCCGCGAACTCTAGATCCAACTGAGTGTCGAGGGAGAGTTTTGTCAGCACAACGGCGTGATGACGGTGATGATGTGGCTACCGACGCAGGGCTTCGCCTAAGCACTGCAACAATATAACCGAGGTGGATTATGGTGGAGGGGGGCACCACACATGGCTAAACAATGTCAACTTGTGTGTTTATGGGGTGCCCCCTGGCCACGTATATAAAGGAGGGGAGGGAAGAGGTGTCCGGCCCTAGAGGGGCGCGCCAGGTGTGGGCAATCCTACTAGGACTCCCCAGTCCAAGTAGGATTCCCTTCGCCTTTCCTATTCGGAGTAGGAGAGAAGGAAAGAGAGGAAGAGGGAGAAGGAAAGGGGGGCCGCGCCCCACCCCTTGTCCAATTTGGTTTGGGCAAGGGGAGGCGCGCGCCACCTCTTGGCCCTTCTCCCCTCTCTCCACTAAAGCCCAATAAGGCCCATTACTTCTCCCGGTGAATTCCCGTAACTCCCCGGTACTCCGAATAATACTCGAATCACTCGGAACCTTTCCGATGTCCGAATATAGCCTTCCAATATATCGATCTTTATGTCTCGACCATTTCGAGACTCCACATCATGTCCGTGTTCTCATCCGGAACTCCAAACAACCTTCGGTAGATCAAATCACATAACTCATAATACCAATCGTCATCGAACGTTAAGCGTGCTGACCAGAGGTTTCAAGAACTATGTAGACATGAGCGAGACTCATCTCCGGTCAATAACCAATAGCAGAACTTGGATGTTCATGGCTCCCACATATTCTACGAAGATCTTTATCGGTCAAACCGCATAACAACATACGTTGTTCCCTTTGTCATTTGTATGTTACTTGGCCAAGATTCGATCGTCGGTATCTCAATACCTAGTTCAATCTTGTTACCGGCAAGTCTCTTTACTCGCTCTGTAATGCAACATCCCGTAACTAACTCATTAGTCACATAGCTTGCAAGGCTTATAGTGATGTGCATTCCCGAGAGGGCCCAGAGATACCTCTCCAGCAATCGGAGTGACAAATCCTAATCTTGATCTATGCTAACTCAACAAACACCATCGGAGATACCTGTAGAGCATATTTATAATCACCCAGTTATGTTGTGACATTTGATAGCACACTAAGTGTTCCTCCGGTATTCGGGAGTTTCATAATCCCATAGTCATAAGAACATGTTTAAGTTATGGAGAAAGCAATAGCAATAAACTAAACGATCATAGTGCTAAGCTAACGGATGGGTCAAGTCAATCACATCATTCTCTAATGATGTGATCCCGTTTATCAAATGACAACTATTGTCCATGGCTAGGAAACTTAACCATCTTTGATTAACGAGCTAGTCTAGTAGATGATGAGGACATCAATACCATTGTTACACCCACAGCCGCTGCTGTTATACATACTGGACCAATTACTAGAGCTCGCGCACGCCAATTGAATTATCAGGTACTTTCGTTTCTTGGTAACGATTCTAATGTTCATAAGAATATGATGCTGCCTAAATTGGATACATTTGTTTTGCTTACAAATGAAGGGCCTAGGTTGGACAAGAAATATGAACCTTGGAGCAAGTTCAAGCATGGAGATGATGGCATGCGCAAGGGGAACAAGAACGGAGTTATAAGTGATGACTCCAGGAATTTGAAGCCACCATAATGAGTGCATGAAGCCTGGGACAAAATATACAAGATGCCACTTCATAAATTTCATCCAGAGGCTATTCTAGGTGCTGCGTCACCTTATTACTGGGCCAGGCCCATGTATTTCCGAAGTACTTAAGTATAGGCTGTTTTAGAGTCCGTATGTGTGGGGAAACAAGAGTTAGGGTTGGTTTCGGACCCCTCCACCAAGGGCCACGAAATTCCCCCTCTCTCCTCCATATATACAGCCCTTAGGGCATCGTTTAGACTTTGGGTTTTGTTTAGATTGAAGTTCGCCATAGCTGCAACTTCGCGTACATCTCATATTCGCAATATCCAGTTTGCAATCTCAGTTTCTTGCTTGTTCTTCGTTTGCCTGCATGAAACAGACCGTCGTGGTCAGGTTGATCGTGCTTCGGCATGGTCAATAACCTCTCGTAGTTGGTTTAGCGATTGCTAAGGCGCGACGTCCTCGCACGTTTGTAGTTGGATCGCAAAGTTGACTTCCTCCAAAACGATAGCCACCATCTCATCGAAAGACGGGACACCTTTGCCTCTATCAACGTGGCATTATTGGCGTATTTTATCCAAACGGTGATCGTGCCTCCCTTTTTTGAGGGATTCCCATCGACCTGAACGTGGGTAACCCAACCGTCGCTTGGGTACAATTCCTTGGAAACAAGCAAGTTTCTGAGGCCCGAGAGGAGACGTTTGATATTTCCAGCCTTTATATAGGAGTACAGACCCGTCTTTTTCTTCCACGCTTGCCTCTTCCTCAACTCCTGCTACCCCGAGTTCCAACTCCCGGGCTTCCGTCGCCACCAGCCCCAACCATGTCCGGATCTAACCGTCAAGGCCGGTGGGTAGCCTCTTCTGTCATGGAGGAAGACATTGCAAAGCTTCGGGCAGCGTGGTACTTGACCACTGAAATCCATCATCAGCTTCCTGCCGAGGGGCAGGTCATTCCCACCCCCAGATCCGGCAAGAGGGTCGTGTTCGTCTCCCACTTCCTCCGAGGGTTGGGATTTGCACTCAACCCCTTCGTCCGAGGGCTCATGTATTATTATGGGCTAGACTTCCATGATTTGGCCCTGGACTCTATTCTTCTTATCTCGACGTCTATCATCACGTGTGAAGCCCTCCTCTGGACTCCTCTGCACTTCGGCTTGTGGCTCAAGACCTTCGATGTGAAGCCGCAAGTGGTAGAGGGGGAGTAGGCCGAGTGCGGCGGCGCTGCAGTAAGCAAGCTTGCTAGCGCCATTTGGCTGAAAGGATCCTTCGCCAAATCTTCCGATCTGTGGCAGCAGGGGTGGTTCTATATCACCGAGCGCCGCAACTCCAAGTGGGCGACCACGCCCGTATTTCGACTTGGCCCTCCAACTCAACTTGCATCATGGATTAATAAGGGGCTACATTGGGGATCAACGAATGATGTGCAAACTCTGCAAAGTCGCATCCGAAACCTCATTGAGTGGGAAATCGACATAGCCAGCGTCGTTCATATAATGCTAGTTCGTCGGACCCTGCCGTGGCAGCGACGGCCTCTCCACCTATGGGAGGTCAATCCAGAGGGGCCGCGGACTCTTCAGAACTTCTTCGGCACAACGCACGAAGGAATGTGGAGATTATTCTTCGGAAAACAAAGGCAATGGACGAACACCGCCACGGATGTCGGCCTAGACTGCAACCATCCGGACACCCCGGTAAGTACATGTTTACCGAATACCTTACACTCAGATATCCAATGGCAAGAAACCAACGGTATCATCCTTTTTTAGGGCAGGATAAAGAAGGTGCAATTGATTAGGTGTCCGGCTCCCCTTCCCGAAGACTCAGCTACTCCTGTGTTAACAAGGATGCTGGCCTCGGCGCCATACCAGGCATCAGCAGGGGAGGGCGAGAAGACCCAAGATGGCCTTGGTTCTGGAGGCAAGTCATACACTGAGTCCTGAGAAATCGACCTTTCCTCGCCCGAAGATGGAGGCAGGAAAGGACCCAGTGTTCCTTCTCCAATAGGAGGAAAAGGGATGCCTCTGAAGAGGAGGAGGAGGAGCGGTCTTTCAATAAGGGCAAGATGCCACCGTTGACCAGCTTGGGTTTGGAAGACGATGCCGTTGAGCAGCTCCAACAAGGGGACAAACCCTCGGCCGAACCGTAAGAGAATCCGGATTGCCTTGATAGCGTCCTGTTCCGTTGCTGTTACCGTAATGCATTCATGCATTTTTACAGGTCGACACAGAGTTTTTGTAGGCGATCCTCTTCTTCGGGGAGTCTTCTTCCAGAGATGATGGAGAGCGAGACGCATCCTCCAACCTCCTCGCCCATCAAGGCGGATGACTCTGAAGTGTCATTGCGGAGGGTCCCTTTAGACTAGGGGACAGAAGAGGCGGTACCCCAAGGTGGACCTCCGACCATCTGGGATTCCAGGGCTGATGGTAACGGGGGCCCTGGACAATCCGGTTCACAGCCGACAGCGATTTTGGAGGCAGGTGAGCAGATTCCTTCAAAGGAAGATCATGCTGTTGGAGTAGTTTCCGGAAACCCGGAGACTCCGGTTATGTTGCAGGACATGTTGCGGAAAGCATCCGTCTCGGGGGAACAACATACCTTGATGGGTACAGTGATGGAGAAGATTTCGTCCGCGAAGAGTGGATTAAATGAAGCCTTCATGAGCCTACTGAAGGGCTTCGAGGTTTGTAACATAACGTTTTCAGCTATGTGTCATTTGTGAAGATACGCCTGTGTATAGGTAGTAGCCCCTAGTACTCGGGTTGGCTTCCATTGGGAAGCGAAACGGAGGATCAAAAAAGGATCGTTTGAGGACTAACCTGATAAACCTTGAACGCAGGCTGCTTCCCCTTTGGCCACTTCCCAGACTATGGAGATTGCCGATTTGAAGCGGAAGCTTGATGTGGCAGGGGATGATCTTGCTTTGATCAATATGCGTCTTGACGAGTCACAAGGTATGTATTCGGTGCAATCCTCATACATTTTTGGTGTCGCGCATCATGTATGCCTTCACATGACCAAGTTGTCTCGTGATGGTACCACCTTGTGAATCCTTCAAAACAAAAGAACATGACAAACACTCGGAAAAACAAATAAGGTTAGGGGTAGTGCAAAACCTATCATTCATGTGGTAAGATACCCAACAAGTGTATGCATCATGCTCATCATAAGAAAGGACAAGGGAGCATTTCATAGTATGGAGGCATATGATGCGAGAACAACCAAATAGAATAGGCGTAATCAAGCAAGCATGCATCACAAGTAAGGTGTCCAAGTCTCCATGATCAATAAGCATTGATGCAACAATTGGAGGCAAGCGAGAATGAACAAAATATATCATGTGAGAGGTATGAACATATACATCATCAAACCAAGAAAGCAAGTAAGAGTGGAACATGGGTGATGCGACAAAGCAAGCAATCTTTTGAATCAAGGCAAGCAAGCTAGTAGTGCGAAGATGCAACGTACTAGAAGGAATCATGTCAAGTATGTCATGTGTGCAAATAGTGGCCATGAATAATGCACAAGACATATCACAAGCATGAAGGCAAGATATGAGGAAAATAGCATCAATAGCATGAGGCACATGATAAACAAGGCAATAGCAACAAGGATCTCCACCAAGCATGCAAATACACATAGGAGTAGCATAATGGTGAATCATGTGTAGATGCAAGCAAGGGTCACAATTGCATGGAAAAGGCATACAAGTAAGCATAGCATGCAAAGTGAACACAGTAAAATGAGCATGAAGCGACAAGCGGTATATAGCCCATAGCCGCGTGAGATCCAAGTGAGAGAGATGCGCGTAATAGATGCGCGAAGAGAGCGGTGGGAAGGATAGTTCATGGGATCCCAAGTCATCTTTGCTCTCAAGAGCTCGTTTCGTCAACTCTTGGGATTGAGAGGTTGACGAGTATACATGAGTACCTACACAAAACAAGGACAAAAGGAAAATTGTGTGTGCGTGGTAGATGTACACATCATCCATCACGATGCGCACATGCTTGTGTTGGTTAGCACAAAATATCCAATGCTCAAACAAATGAGATGCGTGATATAGAGACATGTCATCCATCATGATAGGTTTGTTGTTATGTATAACATAATGGAGACTCAAATTATGTAATGCATCATGGGAAATATCTAGAGCATTGTGATGAATGGTATGCATATCGTTCACACAAGTGATGTAATCATGCGATACACAATAATTTTCATGGCATGGCATAGGAGATGAATTGTGCAAATTTTGCAAAGTAAGCATAGCAATATCATCACAAGAGAAACAAAAGCAAATGACCATCATCTTGTCATCTATGCCATAAGTGCAAATGGGATTTATTTGAATGGGGCATGCATAGTCACTATGTTGAGATTGAAATGATGCAATATGGGATATCTCACTCATAGCATATGACAAGGTTAATGTATTGTCAAACATGATGTGACCAAAAGAATTTTCACCTGATATCCTATGGAGCATAGCATCACAACTAGGCAAATCAACATGCTCATCATCATATTTATCATAAATAGGTAAGTCATGACATGAAGAATTCGCACTAGCATGAAGCATGGGAATAGGTGGATCAACATCATGCAAGCAATCATTGGTGAGATAGTCCACTAGTGGAACAAGGGAAGCACCATCACCTATGTTACCTTTGGAGCATCGCTCATGTGTTGTAGGTGAGGTGTCGAAGACCAAGTCATGGTCATCTTCATCTTGATGGAACCATGTGGGGGGTGCATCTTCTTCCACCATGGCCATCATTGTTGCCATTGGAGATATGGACTCATCGAGGATAGGCATGTCATCATGTAGGAGACCTAGCACCAAAGAAGAAAACACACTCGGAATAGAGGTTAAGTCGTTAGGAATCATAGTGGACTCACGTGCCGTGTCAACTACCTCACTCACTAAGTGTGGTGGCTCACTCACTCCCTCTTGGATGCTCTCAAGTGTGGGGCTAGTGGTGGTCACACGCATCCTCTCATAGGAAATGCACTCAATGTCACAAATGGTGGAGTCACTCATATCACTCATGGTGGGGTGGCTCTCCTCACATGGGAATTGGGGCATCTCTTTATATGTGGGTGTCGGAGAGATGTTGGTGCAAATGTCTCCATGCTCAATCATGTCATAGTTGTAGCCGTGGATGAAGGCCGAAGATGGCCCATCATCACTCTCCTCTAAGACCGAAGATAAGGTCTCATGTGCGGTCTCATAGCTTGACTCGGAGTATGAGTCCAATATGGGCGCCGTCTTCATGTTGTTGAAGAGGTTCGCGCTCGTCGCCGTGGTCGAAGGGGATGGCCCTAGGTCGAATGTCTTGTCGCGTTCTTGTTGTTGGAGGCCCATATGATGTGGCACCTCGTAGCTCGTCTCCATGACCAAAGGGAATGTCCCATGCTCGGCCATCTTCCTTGGGGGCTTCCGAAGATGGAAGTGTCGCCCTCGCTCGTAGGTGGTCGCCATGTTGGTGAAGATGTCGATGTAGGTGAACTCATGGGAAGTAGGCTAAGATGCCGTACATCCAAAGGAGAAGATGCCTTGATAGCACTTAGCGAAGATTCCAAAGTGGTGGTGGTAGTCGTAGCTCCGTCTTGGTGGTGCTCGTCTCGTGGTCTTGTCTTGTGCTCTTGAGGCTTGGCCTTGACGTGAAGTAGAGCTCGTTGGGACTTGTACATTTGCGCTTGGCGAGCATCTTCATGATGATGGAGTCATTGTCGCACTTGAGCTCGTAGTAGATGTCGTTCGTCAGCATCGTGCACACGTTGCTTGGAGGTGACTTGCCCTTCATGACGAGGTGGATCATGAACGTGATGGTGGTCGCCATGGAGATGTGGACGTGGACGACTTGCACTTGCATCATTATTGCGCTCCGAAGACTTGTGACTTGAACGTCGCCGCCTTGAGGATGATGAAGGGGAATTAGACTTGATCGAGGCCCGAATATCCTCCATCCTTGCATCTTGCTCCTTCTTTTCTGCGGAAAGCTTGTTGTCGATGTAGTCCCTTTTCCTCGCTTCGGAGTGGCTAATGTCAATGGAGAGGTTCTCGATGCGCTCTTGCAATCTTGATTGTGTGCCTTGCATTTGTCATTGTAGATCGAAGATTGCCGCTTTGGTGATGTAGTTGTTCACGCCGTCGTTGTTGTAGAAGACCGGAGATGAAATGCCTTGACTATCCATCACAAGACTCAAGCCAATATGAGTGGGAGAAAAAGAAGAATGAATACCAAATGTACCTTGACCGAAGTTGAAAATGGATCAATGATCACTCCCATGTGGACAAGGAAATAGCACAATTGGTACCAATTCTTGTCGGCTTTTCACACCTACACAAGTAAGGCTTATGGTGGAGCTCGGTGAGGATAGTGGCACAAAATTTTTTATGCAAAATGTTAGCAAGAGTCAATAATGTTGAAAGATATTCACAAATTCGCAAGTGAAACAAGTAGACCAATAGCAATATGTGGCACACAGAAACACACACACGGATAGATAAATGGGGTCGTGCAACCAAGGATGAGCACAAAATGTGGAATCCACGGAAAACGCTCATGTTGCAAAACTCAAGAGAGACGCTAGCACGATTGCTCTATAGGCAGGTACGACACTTGTGCACAACCTATAAGATGCAAAATGTATGCGTTTTCTATCCCAAGTATGCTATATATGTATGGCTCCCAGTGTTATGATCCAAGATGATCGGATATGATAATGTGGTATGATGCTATGGCTATTTCTTACAAGCTTCTTTGCTCTTTCTCTTTTGCTTAAAAGCTAATTCTTTTTTTGGCCACTTTGGCACAATGCACAAACCAAGATAGCAATTGTATATATGCGGGAACAAACTTGTGGCACAAAGGATGATATGATACCAAGAAGATACCGATATGGTATGGTATGTATGCAATGTATGGTGTAGATCACTAATGTGCACAAGTAACGTTGCCAGCAATACTCAAATGGCTAGTCTCGATAGGCAAGTGACGCAAAATGGGCTAGGGGTTATGAATGCAATGTCAAGGGAATATACAATGGAGGGATACCACGATACCAAGATGATATGGAGGTTACCGTCCGTGGTGATGATGAGTGGCGGTGATCTTGATGGAGATACCAAGATGATGGAGACTCGTCCCTAAGTAGCTGAAACATCTTAGGAAACGGAAAAACCGCAAACTCAAAATCTCAAATGTCAAATGGTGGTAGCAGGAATACGGTGGTGGTTTTGCGGAAGCTCAATGGGATTGCAGAAATGGAGGGTAGAGTGGTGGACTATACACGGTGTCGGAGTTGGAACCATGGTCCCTAAGTAGTCGTAACACCTTAGGAGATACAACTCACAGCACAAACAAAATTGGGTTAGGTCGGGGTGGAAGAAGTGTATGGTTGGTAAGCCTATGCGGAAGTGGTGGTGGTGGTTGATGAAGAAGCAACCGTCCCTAAGTAGCCTAGACACCTTAAGAGACTGAAATCACTCCTCAAGCAACCACTAATGCGATGGAGAACAAAATTGGTTAGGTTGCGGAAGTCGGTGGTGGTGTAGCGGATGATCTGGTGGAAGCCCTAGGCAAAGATGCCAAAATTTTCAATTTTTATGGAGTCAAAAGATGTTGTTGGTATATTTGTGGGAAGGGGGATGTCAAGAGCTTCAAAATGAGCTAAAGAACGTCAAAATCGGACTCCGGATGAATTAGTTATGGCCGAAACAAAAATCAGCTGAAATCTGAAACTACAGGTTACGGACGTCCGGACAAGGTCGGATGTCCGGGGGCCGGACGTCCGGTCCGGCTCCGAAATCCGTAAATTTGGCTCGGGTTAGGGTTCCGGTCGTCCGAAAAAGGTCGGACGTCCAGTAGGCCGAGGGGCTCCGGACGTCCGTGAAAGGCCGGTCGTCCGGTGGGTCGGGGTCAACGCGAGATGCGAGATCCGGGGCGTGATTTTGGGCGGAAAATGATGATTTTGGGGTCAAAATTGATGAGATTTCGTGGGTAAAAGATGGGGAAACTTGGGGAAATGCTAGATCCTCTCGAAACCATGCAAATCCATGGATCAAATCCATCAAAACTTCGTCAAACCAATAAATCACAAAAAAATTGGGGCTATTTTTGGTGGGGATTTTGAAATTGGAGAATAACACAACAAAATTAGGCTAGAAAACAAAGAGGGGAGGATCCGAAATCGTGATCAACGTGGCTCATGATACCAAGTTGATGTAGGGTATAACCCTAATCGCCCGATCTTTCATGAAAGGAGCGGAATCCCGTGAAAAACACGAAGAACACAAAGGGGAAATATAAGAGGAACACTCAAACTAACAAGAACAAGTCTCAAAAGTGCTAGATCCTCGGATACATGGAACGATACACGGTACACGATCAACTAGGGACGATACAATGGTAACCGGTCTTCTCTGTGAGGAGGTGTTGATGTTCTTCCCTAAAGAGGGGTCTTGAATCCGCTTGGGGGATCTTCTCCGTAGGAGGCTCGAATCTCCGAGGAGAAGGTAACCAAGTGGATGAGCAAAGCTCTCACACGAAATATGAGCTAATTCTTTGCTAACCCTCATATGGTGGAGGTGGAGGAGTATATATAGTCTAGGGCCACGAAGGGGTAAGTGAAGGGGTACCTAGGCTGCGGCCCAACACATGGCAACGCACAGGTGCCGGTCGTCCGACAGGTACCGGGCATCCGGTGGCTCGGGAGGGTCCGGTCGTCCGGTACTTGTCGGACGTCCGGCGTTTTGGCTCTGATGAGGACATCAATACCATTGTTACACCTACAGCCCCTGCTGCTATACATACTAGATCAATTCCTAGAGCTCACGCACGCCAATTGAATTATCAGGTACTTTCGTTTCTTGGTAACGATTCTAATGTTCATGAGAATATGATGCTGCCTAAATTGGACACATATGTTTTGTTTACAAATGAAGGGCCTAGCTTGGACAAGAGAGATGAACCTTGGAGCAAGTTCAAGCATGGAGATGATGGCATGCACAAGGGTAACAAGAACGGAGTTACAAGTGATGATTCCAGTACTTTGAAGCCACCATAATGAGTGCATGAAGCCTTGGACGAAATATACAAGATGCCACTTCATAAATTTCGTCCAGAGGCTATTCTAGGTGCTGCGTCACCTTATTTTGGGCCAGGCCGATGTAACAAAATACTTGATTGAAGGCTGTTTTTAGAGTCTGTATGTGTGGGGAAACAAGAGTTAGGGTTGGTTTCGGACCCCTCCTCCAAGGGCCACGAAATTCCCCCATCTCTCCTCCATATATACAGCCCTTAGGGCATCGTTTAGACTTAGGGTTTTGTTTAGATTAAAAGTTTGACATAGCTGCAACTTCGCGTACTTCCTTTGTGTTCAACGACCAGACCAAGGCGTCACAGAACCCCACCTTGATCAATAAAGCTTTCATCTTATATTCGGAATATCCAGATTGCAATCTCAGTTTCTTTCTTGTTTTTCGTGTGCTCACAGGAAATAGACCCTCGTGGTTAGGTTGATCATGCTCTGGCATGGTCAATAATCCCTCGGAAGTTGGTTTAGCGATTGCTAAGGCGCGACGTCTCACACGTTCGTAGTCGGATCATCAAGGTCGACTCCCACAGAAAACGATATCCACCATCTCATCGAAACATCGGGACACCTTCCCTTCTATCAAGTGGTATCAGTTTTCAGGTTGCTCGGTGAGATTTTACATTTTTTTGTTGTTTAGATCGAGTCTGTTCTTCATACCTACATTCCACGAAAAAAGCCAAAAAATAGGGTTAGTTCATCCTATCTGAACCAATTTGAGCCTTTGCATAGTCTTTTCAGTATTTTGCTTTGTTGAATTTGCGGTTGCATCGTCGTGTCTAGTTGCTGGTCTTAGAGTCTAGTCCTTTAGAGTTTCGAGTTATGGTCATAAGTTGTCACGCCGCCGCCGCACCATCATCATCGCCCCTGCCATCTACCACCACCGCTTATCCGCCATCGATCTGTCTCCATATACCATCACCAATTCGTATCCATATACCACCACCAATTCGGATCCATATACCACCACCAATCCGTATCCATATACCACCACCGCTGCCATATCCTACCACCATATATCCACCAACAATCCGAGTTCTTTTCATATTAGATTTGTTTTCGAGGTCCGTCTAACTTCCGATTCATGTTTTCTTGCCTGAGTAGGTATCGAAAAAAAAGAGTCTGGAGACCCCTAGGCAGTTTTTAGGCCAAAATTTTCACACACAATTTTTTCCCTATCCTATTTTTAGGTTTTCTGAGTCTTTTGAGCCACGTGCCATCATAGTGATTTTTTGTCGCACTTTTTCATCGTCGCTGCCCTGATTTCCAAAAAAGTCAAAAAAAATTCGTTCCCATCTTGTCAGTTTGACGAGGGAAGAGTTTTGAGACACTTGCCATTATAGTGATTTTTCGCAAAAAAAAGGAGCGCAAAAACAAAAAACAGTGTGAAAAAAAAGTTCCAGAGTGTGCTTTCCCTTGTTTACGTGCAGCGCCATGATTCTGTTAGTGTTCTAGGCTCGCGTCTCTAGTACGGTCTAGCCTAGGACCAACACAGTACCATCGTTGAGTGTTTATTCAACTTTGCATCTCTGAATTGATTCTTGCTGACCCTTTTTGCTACCATATTATAAGCCTTCCCAGCTCCACATACATCTACTTCATGCGTTTGATTTTCCCTGGTAATCGCTCTATCCAAGCTTTGAGAGTTTTTGACTACGACGGTTGCCGATCACCGCCTGCTGCTGGGTAAGAACTGGTAAGAATTTGAGATTTGCTTGATGGATTTGTGACGCCCACCACCATCTCTTGTTAGTAGTCTGTAGGATCATATTCTTGTGTGTTTCTATTGCTGCTAACCATGGAAGGATCACAAGCCGACGAGACTGGCTGGGAAAACATGACGAATAAGGAGTTGCATGATAAATTTCAGCAAATGATGAATGTACAAGTGCAAGATGTGCTAAACAGATTTGAAGAGGCCATGGAGAAGATAGATGGCATGGAGAAGACGTTCGAAACAAAGCTCGATAACAAGTTTAATGAATTGCTCACGCGTCTTCCACCACCACCACCGGCTGCACCTAACGCACCTCTAATAACAACAACAACAACAACAACAACAATGACAACGACGACGACGACGACTACCTCCACGTCGTGAAACAGCCCTCCACTGAGCGAGCCGTCTCCCTCTTACACCTGGCCAAACTGTTGGTGCTGCTGTTGATACTTCTGTGGCTCCTGCTGCTGATGCGGAGGAGGATGATTTTTTGGGAGATTACGAGGATGAGGTTGATCAAAATCATAACTACTTGCAACGACCAGCACCGCAACCACCAGGTCGTCCCCATGAAAATAATGGCAATGGTAGGGCTCCCCCTCAGGTACGAGATCATGACCATCTCCCTAAACTGAAATTGAATATTCCACCATTTGAGGGTAGATATGTTCCTGATATATATCTTAATTGGGAGTTAGAAACTGAACAACGATTTACATGTTTACAATATCCCGAGGAGAGACGTGTTCCTGCTGCTGTTTGTGCTTTCACTAGTTTTGCATGTGTTTGGTGGTCTAAGCATTGTGGATTATATCCTATTCCAGCTACTTGGGCTGCTTTGAAAACTTCTATGCGTACTCATTGGGTTCCACCATATTATCAACGTGAATTACTTCAAAAATTGCAGCGTTTAAGACAAGGAAAAAATTCTGTAGAAAAATATTATCAGGAATTACAAACTGGCATGATTAGATGTGGTATTGTTGAGGAGAATAAAGCTATGCTTGCACATTTTATGGGTGGATTAAATAGAGAGATTCAGACCACTCTACAGTATAAGGAGTATACTAATATTACTTGTTTATTCCATCTTGCTTGTAAAGCTGAATGTGAAGTGCATGATCGACAGGCATTGGCGCGAACTGACTTTTCTGCAGGTTGATCTTCATCATGGACACCACGTGCATCCTCTACTTCCACTACACCAACACCTCCATTAGGTGCCACCTCTAGCCGTGATACAAGAAAGCAGGCACAACCACCACTATCTACCAAGAGCACACCTGCCGGGCCTGCGCAGAGCTCTTCTTCTTCCATGGCATCAACATGGCACACAAGTGATATTATTTGTCTTCATTGTAAGGGAAGAGGACATTTTGCAAGAGAATGCAAATCTCAGCGTGTGATGATTGTTACTGAGGATGGTGGGTATGAGTCCGCTAGTGACTATGATCAGGAGACTTTGGCTCTTATTACAAATGAAGAACACGGTGGAGATGATTCTGATCATGAGACACATTACATGGCTGCTGAAGATGCTGACAGGTATGAATGTTTAGTTGCTCAACGTGTTTTGAGTGTGCAGGTTACACAAGCCGAGCAAAATCAGAGGCATAATTTGTTCCATACAAAGGAAGTTGTGAAGGAACGTACTGTTTGCGTCATCATAGATGGAGGGAGCTGCAATAACTTGGCTAGCATGGAGATGGTGGAGAAGCTATCTCTCACCACAAGACCACATCCACATCTTTACTACATCCAATGGTTCAACAATAACGGCAAGGTTAAGGTAACACGTACTATTCGTGTGCATTTTAGTATCTCTACATATGCTGATTATGTTGATTGTGATTTGGTACCTATGCAAGCATGTTCCTTATTACTTGGTAGACCATGGCAATTTGATAAAATTCCTGTACACAATGGTAAAAAGAATCAGTATACTCTTGTTCATAAGGATAAAAATATTACTTTTCTTCCTATGACTCCCAATTCCATTTTGAAAGATGATATTAATAGAGCTAATAAAGAAAAACAGGAGAAAAATAAGAGTGAAAATCAGATTGTGGCAAAAGAGTTTGAGCAACAAATGAAGCCTAATAATAAACCATCTAGTGCTGCTTCTGAAATTAAATTGAAAAGTGCATGTTTACTTGCCACCAAATCTGATATCGATGATCTAGATTTTTGCAAATCTGTTTGCTATGCTTTTGTGTGCAAAGAGGCATTATTTTCATTCGAGGACGTGCCATCCTCTTTGCCTCCTGCTGTCACTAACATTTTGCAGGAGTTCGCTGACGTATTTCCACAGAACGTGCCACCGGGATTACCACCTATTGGAGGGATTGAGCATCAAATTGACTTAATTCCCGGTGCATCATTACCCAACCGTACACCATACCGTACCAATCCAGAGGAGACGAATGAGATTATGCGTCAAGTACAAGAACTGCTCGACAAAGGTTATATACACGAATCCCTTAATCCTTGTGCTGTTCCTATCATTTTAGTGCCGAAAAAGGATGGTACGTCACGTATGTGCGTTGATTGTAGAGGCATTAATACTATTACTATTAGTTATCGTCATCCTATTCCTAGGCTAGATGATATGCTTGATGAATTGAGTGGTTCTACAATATTCTCCAAAGTTGATTTGCATAGTGGATACCATCAAATTCGTATGAAATTGGGAGATGAATGGAACACAACATATAAAACTAATTTTTGATTATATGAGTGGTTAGTCATGCCTTTTGGGTTAACTAATGCACCTAGTACTTTTATGAGATTAATGAACGAAGTTTTACCTCCTTTCATTGGACGATTTGTGGTAGTCTACTTTGATGACATATTGATTTATAGCAAATCTTTGGAGGAATATTTGGAACATTTACATGTTGTTTTTATTTCTCTACGTGATGCACGTTTGTTTGGTAACCTTGGGAAGTGCACCTTTTGCACCGACCGAGTATCTTTTCTTGGCTATGCGATAGAGGCGAAGTTGTCCCGTCTTTCATTGAGATGGTGGCTATCGTTTTGGACGAAGTCGACTTTGACGATCTGACTACGAACGTGCGAGGACGTCGCGCCTTAGCAACCGCTAAACCAACTCTGAGTGGTTATCGACCACGCCGGAGCACGGTCAACCTAACCACGAAGGTCTGTTTCCTGCAGGCAAATGAAGAACAAGCAAGAAACTGAGATTGCAATCTGGATATTGCGACTATAAGATGAAAGCTTTATTGATCAAGGTGGGGTTCTGTGACGCCTTTGTCTGGTCGTTGAACACAAACTAAGTATGCGAAGTTGCAGCTATGGCAAACTTTAATCTAAACAAAACCCAAAGTCTAAACAATGCCCTAAGGGCTGTATATATGGAGGAAGAGGGAGGAATTTCATGGCCCTTGGTGGAGGGGTCCGAAACCAACCCTAACTCCAGTTTCCCCACACACACGGACTCTAAAAACAGCCTATACTTAAGTATTTCGAAAATACATGGGCCTGGCCCAATAATAAAGTGACGCAGCACCTAAAATAGCCTCTGGACGAAGTTTACGAAGTGGCATCTTGTATATTTCGTCCAAGGCTTCATGCACTCCTTATGGTGGCTTCAAAGTCCTGAAATCATCACTTGTAACTCCGTTCTTGATCCCCTTGCGCATGCCATCATCTCCATGCTTGAACTTTCTCCAAGGTTCATCTTTCTTGTCCAAGCTAGGCCCTTCATTTGTAAGAAAAACAAATGTATTCCATTTAGGCAGCATCATATTCTCACGAACATTAGAATCGTTACCCAGAAACGAAAGTACCTGATAATTCAATTGGCGTGCGCGAGCCCTAGTAATTGGTCCAATATGTATAGCAGCAGGGGCTATGGGTGTAACATTGGTATTGATGTCCTCATCACTATGTTGTTACCCCATAGGGAATTGAATTTGATAAAGCCAAGATTAAAGCTATTGAGAGTTGGCCGCATCCCAAAACGGTCACACAAGTGAGGAGTTTCCTTGGCCTCGCTGGTTTCCATAGGCGTTTTGTGAGAGATTTTAGCACCATTGCTGCACCTCTCAACGAGCTTACAAAGAAGGATGTGCCTTTTGTTTGGGGTACCGCACAGGAAGAAGCCTTCACGGTATTGAAAGATAAGTTGACACATGCTCCTTTACTCCAACTTCCTGATTTCAATAAGACTTTTGAGCTTGAATGTGATGCTAGTGGAATTGGATTAGGAGGTGTGTTATTACAAGATGGCAAACCTATTGCATACTTTTCTAAAAAATTGAGTGGGCCTAGTCTGAACTATTCTACTTATGATAAAGAATTATATGCTCTTGTGCGGACCTTAGAAACATGGCAACATTATTTATGGCCCAAGGAATTTGTTATACATTCTGATCATGAATCTTTGAAACGCATTAAAAGTCAAGCAAAACTGAACCGTAGACATGCTAAATGGGTTGAATTCATTGAGACTTTCTGATAGAGGCGAGGGCCCGATCTTTCGATGAGATGGTGGCTATCGTTTTGGTGGAAGTCGACTTTGACGATCCGACTACGAACGTGCGAGGACGTCGCACCTTAGCAATCGCTAAACCAACTCCGAGAGGTTATTCACCACGCTGGAGCACGATCAACCTGACCACGAGGATCTATTTCCTGCAAGCAACAAAGAACAAGCAAGAAATTGAAATTGCAATCTGGATATTGCGAATATAAGAGGAAAGCTTTATTGATGAAGGTGGGGTTCTGCGACGTCTTGGTCTGGTCGTTGACACAAACGAAGTACGTGAAGTTGCAGCTATGGCGAACTTTTAATCTAAACAAAACCCCAAATTCTAAACGACGCCCTAATGGCTGTATATATGGAGGAAGAGGGGGGAATTTCGTGGGCCTTGGAGGAGGGGTCCGAAACCAACCCTAACTTTTGTTTCCCCACACATACGGACTCTAAAAACAGCCTATGCTTAAGTATTTCGAACATACATGGGCCTGGCCCAATAATAAGGTGACGTAGCACCTAGAATAGCCTCTGGACAAAATTTATGAAGTAGCATCTTGTATATTTCGTCCAAGGCTTCATGCACTCCTTATGGTGGCTTCAAAGTCCTGAAATCATCACTTGTAACTCCGTTCTGGATCCCCTTGCGGATGCCCTCATCTCCATGCTTGGTCTTGCTCCAGTGTTCATCCCTCTTATCCATGCCAGGCCCTTCATTTATAAGCAAAACAAATGTATCCAATTTAGGCAACATCATATTCTCATGAACATCAGAATCATTACCAAGAAACGAAAGTACCTGATAATTCAATTGGCGTGCGCGAGCTCAAGTAATTGGTCCAGTATGTATAGCAGCAGGGGCAGTGGATGTAACAATGGTATTGATGTCCTCATCATCCTCCCCTTCTTGAAATGAAGTCATGCTCGATGAAAGCTCATCTTCCTCCCCCCAAATAAGGCTTCAAATCTGCAATGTTAAACGTGGGACTAACCCCAAAATCTGCAGGCAGCTCAAGTTTATATGCATTATCATTTTTTTCTCTAACACCATAAAAGGACCATTAGCACACGTGGCATTAGCTTTGATTTGCGCAAATTAGGAAATCTATCCTTATGCAAATGTAACCAAACAAGATCTCCAGGTGCAAACACAACATGTTTTCTACCCTTGTCGCCATCAAGTTTATATTTAGCATTCATTCGCTCGATGTTTTACTTAGTTAACTCATGCATTTTTAAAATCAATGCAACACGTTCTTTAGCATCAAAATTAACCTTCTCCGAAGATGGAAGAGGCAACAAATATATAGGTGCACGAGGTAGGAAACCATACACAATTTCAAAAGGGCACATCTTAGTAGTAGAATGCAATGAACAAATATAAGCAAATTCAATATGAGGCAAGCATTCTTCCAACATTTTCTTATTATTCTTTAAAACAGCCCTAAGCATAGTAGACAATGTTCTATTAACTACTTCAGTTTGTCCATTAGTTTGAGGGTGACAAGTAGTACTACAAAGCAGTTTAATCCCCAATTTATCCCATAAACATCTCCAAAAGTGGCTAAGAAATTTAGTATCACGATCTGAAACAATAGTATTTGGCACACCATGCAAGCGAATAATTTCACGAAAGAACAAATCAGCAACATTAACAGCATCATCGCTTTTATGACATGGTATAAAGTGTGCCATTTTTTAGAACCTATTCACGACAACAAATATGCTATCCCTCCCCTTTTTTGTTAGAGGTAAACCTAAAACAAAGTCCATAGATATATCCTCCCAAGGAACACTAGGTACAGGCAAAGGCATATATATAAACCATGAGGATTGACTCATGACTTAGGTTTTTGACATGTAGTGTAGCGAGCAACAAAACGCTCAACATCCCGTCTCATCTTTGGCCAAAAGAAATGTGTAGCAATTATATCCTCCGTCTTCTTGACGCCAAAGTGTCCCATTAATCCTCCTCCATGCGCCTCCTGTAGCAACAAAAGACGAACGGAGCTAATTGGAATGCATAGGTTGTTAGCACGAAACACAAATCCATCATTAAGAATGAACTTATTCCAAGTTCCCCCTTCCTTACAATTCTGTAATACATCTTTAAATTCAGCATCATGCATATATTGATCTTTGATGGTCTCCAAACCAAATATTTTAAAGTCAAGTTGTGAAAGCATAGTATAACGACGAGACAAAGCATCAGCAATAACATTTTGTTTACCCTTCTTGTGTTTAATGACATAAGGGAGAAGTCTCAATGAATTCAACCCATTTAGCATGTCTACGGTTCAATTTTGCTTGACTTTTAATGTGTTTCAAAGATTCATGATCAGAATGTATACAAATTCCTTGGGCCATAAATAATTTTTCCATGTTTCTAAGGTCCGAACAAGAGCACATAATACTTCATCATAAGTAGAATAGTTTAGACTAGGCCCACTCAATTTTTCAGAAAAGTATGCAGTAGGTTTGCCATCTTGTAATAACACACCTCCTAATCCAATTCCACTAGCATAACATTCAAGCTCAAAAGTCTTACTAAAATCAGGAAGTTGGAGTAAAGGAGCATGTGTCAACTTATCTTTCAATACCGTGAAGGCATCTTCCTCTGCGGTACCCCAAACAAAAGGCACATCTTTCTTTGTAAGCTCATTGAGAGGTGCAACAATGGTGCTGAAATTTCTCACAAAACTCCTATAGAAACTAGCGAGGCCAAGGAAACTCCTCACTTGTCTGACTGTTTTGGGCTGCAGCCAACTCTTAATAGCTTCATTCTTGGCTTTATCAACTTCAATTCCCTGTGGAGTAACAACATAGCCAAGAAAAGATACTCGGTCGGTGCAAAAGGTGCACTTTCCAAGGTTACCAAACAAACGTGCATCACGTAGAGCAAGAAAAACAACACGTAACTGTTCCAAATGTTACTCCAAAGATTTACTATAAATCAGTATATCATCAAAATAGACTACCACAAATCGTCCAATGAAAGCACATAAAACATCGTTCATTAACCTCATCAAAGTACTAGGTGCATTAGCTAACCCAAAAGGCATGACTAACCACTCATATAATCCAAACTTAGTTTTAAATGTTGTTTTCCATTCATCTCCCAATTTCATACGAATTTGATGGTATCCACTACACAAATCAACTTTGGAGAATATTGTAGAGCCACTCAATTCATCAAGCATGTCGTCTAGCCTAGGAATAGGATGATGATAACAAATAGTAATATTATTAATACCTCTACAATCAACGCACATACGCGACGTACCATCCTTTTTTGGCACTAAAATGATAGGAACAGCACAAGGACTAAGGGATTCGCGTATATAACCTTTGTTGAGCAGTTCTTGTACTTGACGCATAATCTCCTTCGTCTCCTCTAGATTGGTACGGTATGGTGCATGGTTGGGTAATGATGCACCGGGAATTAAGTCAATTTGATGCTCAATCCCCCGAATAGGTGGTAATCCCGGTGCCACGTCTTGTGGAAAGACGTCAGCAAACTCCTGCAAAATGTTAGTGACAGCAGGAGGCAAAGAGGAAGGCAGGTCCTCGAATGGAAATAATGCCTCTTTGCACACAAAAGCATAGCAAACAGATTTGCTAAAATCTAAATCATCAATATCAGATTTGGTGGCAAGTAAACATGCACTTTTCAATTTAATTTCAGAAGCAACACTAGATGGTTGATTATTACGCTGCATTTGTTGCTCAAATTCTTTTGCCACAATCTAATTTTCACTTTTATTTTTCTCCTGTTTTGCTTTATCAGCTCTATTAATATCATCTTTTAAAATGGAATCAGGAGTCATAGGAAGCAAAGTAATATTTTTATCCTTATGAACAAGAGTATATTGATTGTTTGTACCATGGTGTACAGAATTTTTATCAAATTGCCATGGTCTACCAAGTAATAAGGAACATGCTTGCATAGGTACCACATCACAATCAACATAATCAGCATATATAGAGATACTAAAGCGCACACGAATAGTACATGTTACCTTAACCTTGCCGCTGTTGTTGAACCATTGGATGTAGTAAGGATGTGGATGTGGTCTTGTGGTGAGAGATAGCTTCTCCACCATCTCCATGCTAGCCAAGTTATTGCAGCTCCCTCCATATATGATGACGCCAGCAGAACATTCCTTCACAACTCCCTTTCTATGGAACAACTTATGCCTCTGATTTTGCTCAACTTGTGTAACCTGCACACTCAGAACACGTTGAGCAACTAAACATTCATACCTGTCAGCATCTTCACCAGCCATGTATTGCGTCTCATGATCAGAATCCTCTCCACCGTGTTGTTCATGTGTAATAAGAGCCAAAGTCTCCTCATCATAGTCACTAGCGGACTCATACACACCATCCTCAATAGCAATCATCACACGCTGAGATTGGCATTCTCTCGCAAAATGTCCTCTTCCCTTACAACAACGACAAATAATATCACTTGTGTGCCCTGTTGATGCCATGGACGAAGAAGAGCTCTGCGCAGGTCCGGCAGGTGTGCTCTTGGCAGAGAGTGATGGTTGTGCCTGCTTTCTTGTATCACGGCTGGAGGTGGCACCTGATGGAGGTGCTGGTGGAGTGGAAGTAGAGGATGCACGTGGTGTCCATGATGAAGATCGACCTGCAGAAAAGTTAGTTCACGCCAATGCCTGTCGATCCTGCACTTCACGTTCAGCTTTACAAGCAAGATGGAATAAACGAGTGATATTAGTATACTCCTTATACTCTAGAATGGTCTGAATCTCTCTATTTAATCCACCCATAAAACGTGCAAGCATAGCTTCATTCTCCTCAACAATACCACATCTAATCATGCCAGTTTGTAATTCCTGATAATATTCTTCTACAGAATTTTTTCCTTGTCTTAAACGCTGCAATTTTTGAAGTAATTCACATTGATAATATGGTGGAACCCAATGAGTATGCATAGCAGTTTTCAAAGCAGCCCAAGTAGCTGGAATAGGATATAATATACAATGCTCAGACCACCAAACACATGCAGCACTAGTGAAAGCACAAACAGCAGCAGGAACACGTCTCTCCTCAGGATATTGTAAATATGTAAATCGTTGTTCAGTTTCTAACTCCCAAGTAAGATATATATCAGGAACATATCTACCCTCAAATGGTGGAATATTCAATTTCAGTTTAGGGAGATGGTCATGATCTCGTACCTGCGGGGGAGCCCTACCATTGCCATTATTTGCATGTGGACGACCTGGTGGTTGCGGTGCTGGTGGTTGCACGTAGTTCTGATTTTTATCAACCTGATCCTCGTAATCTCCCGCAAAATCATCCTCCTCCGCATCAGCAGCAGGAGCCACAGAAGTATCAACGGTAGCACCAACAGTTTGGCCAGGTGCAAGAGGGAGACGGCTCGCTCGGCGGAGGGTTGTTTGGCGACGTGGAGGTAGTCGTTGTTGTTGTTGTTGTAGAGGTGCGTTAGGTGCAGCCGGTGGTGGTGGTGGAAGATGCGCAAGCAATTCATTAAACTTGTTATCGAGCTTTGTTTCGAACGTCTTCTCAATGCCATCTATCTTCTCCATGGCCTCTTCAAATCTGTTTAGCACATCTTGCACATGTCCACTCATCATTTCTTGAAATTTATCATGCAACTCCTTATTCGTCATGTTCTCCCAGTCAATCTCGTCGGCTTGTGATCCTGCCATGGTTAGCAGCAATAGAAACACACAAGAATATGATCCTATAGAGTACTAGCAAGAGGTGGTGGTGGGTGTCACAAATCTGTCAAGCGAATCTCAAATTCTTACCAGTTCTTACCAAGCAGCAGGTGGTGATCAGCAACCGTTGTAGTCAAAACTCTCAAAGCTTGGATAGAGAGATTACCAGGGAGAGTCAAACACACGACGTAGATGTATGTGGAGCTGGGAAGGCTTATAATATGGTAGCAAAAAGGGTCAGCAATAATCAACTCAGAGATGCAAAGTTGAATAAACGCTCAACGACGGTACTTTGCTGGTCCTAGGCTAGACCGTGCTAGAGACGTGAGCCTAGAACACTAACAAAATCACGACGCTGCACGTAAACAAGGGAAACACACACTCTGTTTTTTTGCGCTCCTCTTTTTTTTGGCGCTCCTCTTTTTTTGCAAAAAATCACTATAATGGCGAGAGTCTCAAAAGTCTTCCCTCGTCAAACTTACAGGATGGGCACGGAATTTTTGTTACTTTTTTCGGAAATCGGGGCAGCGACGACGAAAAAGTGCGACAAAAAATTACTATGTTGGCATGTGGCTCAAAAGACTCAGAAAAGCCTAAAATAGGATAGGGAAAACATATTTTTGGTCGCCAAAATTTTGCCCTAAAAACTGCCCGGGGGTCTCCAGACTCTTTTTTTTCGAAACCAACTCAGGTAAGGAAACACGAATCGGAAAATAGAAGGATCTCGAAAACAAACCTAATATGAAAGGAACTCGGATTGGTGGTGGATATATGGTGGTAGGATATGGCAGCGGTGGTGGTATATTGGTACGGATTGGTGGTGGTATATAGATACGGATTAGTGCTCGTATATGGATACAGATTGGTTATGGTATATGGAGACGGATCGATGGCAGATAAGCGGTGGTGGTAGATGGCAGGGGCGATGATGATGGTGCGGCAGCGGCATGACAACTTATGACCAGAACTCGAAACTCTAAAAGACTAGACTCTAAGACCTGCAACTAGACACGACGATGCAACCGCAAATTCAACAAAGCAAAATACTGAAAAGACTATGCAAAGGCTCAGATTGGTTCGGATATGATGAACTAGCCCTAATTTTTTTTGGCTTTTTTTTGTGGACTGTAGGTATGAAGAACAGACTCGATCTAAACTATGAAAAACTGTAAATTCTCACCGAGCAACCTGGAAATCTGATACCACTTCATAGAGGCGA
Source organism: Triticum urartu (assembly GCF_003073215.2). NCBI lineage: Eukaryota > Viridiplantae > Streptophyta > Magnoliopsida > Poales > Poaceae > Triticum > Triticum urartu. The sequence continues at coordinate 19,417 of NW_024114985.1, read as the reverse complement.
GGGGCCCGATCTTTCGATGAGATGGTGGCTATCGTTTTGGTGGAAGTCGACTTTGACGATCCGACTACGAACGTGCGAGGACATCACGCCTTACCAATCGCTAAACCAACTCCGAGAGGTTATTGACCACGCCGGAACACGATCAACCTGACCACAAGGGTCTATTTCCTTCAAAGAACGAAGAACAAGCAAGAAATTGAAATTGCAGTCTGGATATTGCGAATATAAGAGGAAAGCTTTATTGATGAAGTTGGGGTTTTGCGACGTCTTGGTCTGGTTGTTGGACACAAACGAAGTTCGTGAAGTTGCAGCTATGGCAAACTTTTAATCTAAACAAAACCCCAAAGTCTAAACGACGCCCTAATGGATGTATATACGGTGGAAGAGGGGGTATTTCGTGGCCCTTGGAGGAGGGGTCTGAAACCAACCCTAACTCTTCTTTCCCCACACACATGGACTCTAAAAACATCCTATACTTAAGTATTTTGAAAATACATGGGCCTGGCCCAATAATAAGGTGACGCAGCACCTAGAATAGCCTCTGGACAAAATTTATGAAGTGGCATCTTGTATATTTCGTCCAAGGCTTCACGCACTCCTTATGGTGGCTTCAAAGTCCTGAAATCATCACTCATAACTCCGTTCTGGATCCCCTTGTGCATGCCATCATCTCCATGCTTGGTCTTGCTCCAGTGTTCATCCCTCTTAGTCGTGCCAGGCCCTTCATTTGTAAGAAAAACAAATGTATCCAATTTAGGAAGCATCATATTCTCACGAACATCAGAATCATTATCAAGAAATGAAAGTACTTGATAATTTAATTGGCGTGCGCGAGCTCTAGCAATTGGTCCAGTATGTATAGCAGCAGGGGCTGTGGGTGTAACAATGGTATTGATGTCCTCATCAACTTTCCCTTATGTCATTAAAAACAAGAAGGGTAAAGAAAATGTTATTGCTGATGCATTGTCTCGTCATTATACTATGCTTTCACAACTTGACTTTAAAATATTTGGTTTGGAGACCATCAAATATCAATATGTGCATGATGCTGAATTTAAAGATGTATTGCAGAATTGTAAGGAAGGAAGAACTTGGAACAAGTTCGTTCTTAACGATGGATTTGTGTTTCGTGCTAACAAGCTATGCATTCCAGCTAGCTCCGATCGTCTTTTGTTATTGTAGGAGGCGCATGGAGGAGGATTAATGGGACACTTTGCCGTCAAGAAGACGGAGGATATACTTGCTACACATTTCTTTTGGCCAAAGATGAGACGGGATGTTGAGCGTTTTGTTGCTAGCTGCACTACATGTCAAAAAGCTAAGTCACGACTCAATCCTCATGGTTTATATATGCCTTTGCCTGTACCTAGTGTTCCTTGGGAGGATATATCTATGGACTTTGTTTTAGGTTTACCTCGAACAAAGAAGGGGAGGGATAGCATATTTGTTGTCATGGATAGGTTCTCGAAAATGGTACACTTTCTACCATGTCATAAAAGCAATGATGCTGTTAATGTTGCTGATTTGTTCTTTCGTGAAGTTATTCGCTTGCATGGTGTGCCAAATACTATTGTTTCAGATCATGATACTAAATTTCTTAGCCACTTTTGGAGATGTTTATGGGCTAAGTTGGGGACTAAACTGCTTTTTAGTACTACTTGTCAACCCCAAACTGACGGACAAGCTGAAGTAGTCAATAGGACATTGTCTACTATGCTTAGGGCTATTTTGAAGAATAATAAGAAAATGTGGGAAGAATGCTTGCCTCATATTGAATTTTCTTATAATCGTACAGTGCATTCTACTACTAAGATGTGCCCTTTTGAAATTGTGTATGGTTTCCTACCTTGTGCACCTATTGATTTGTTGCCTCTTCCTTCTTTGGAGAAGGTTAATTTTGATGCTAAAGAACGTGCTGAATTGATTTTAAAAATGCATGAGTTAACTAAGGAAAACATTGAGCGTATGATTGCTAAATATAAACTTGCTGGAGATAAGGGTAGAAAACATGTTGTGTTTGCACATGGAGATCTTGTTTGGTTACATTTGCGTAAGGATAGATTTCCTAATTTGCGCAAATCAAAGCTAATGCCACGTGCTGATGGTCCTTTTAAGGTGTTAGAGAAAATAAATGATAATGCATATAAACTTGAGCTGCCTCCAGATTTTGGGGTTAGTCCCAATTTCAACATTGCAGATTTGAAGCCTTATTTGGGTGAGGAAGATGACCTTTCGTCGAGGACGACTTCATTTCAAGAAGGGGATGATGATGAGGACATCAATACCATTGTTACACCCACAGCCCCTGCTGCTGTACATACTGGACCAATTACTAGAGCTCGCGCATGCCAATTGCATTATCAGGTACTTTCGTTTCTTGGTAACGATTCAAATGTTCATGAGAATATGATGCTGCCTAAATTGGATACATTTGTTTTGTTGACAAATGAAGGGCCTAGCTTGGATAATAAAGATGAACCTTGGAGCAAGTTCAAGCATGGAGATGATGGCATGCGCAAGGGGAACAAGAACGGAGTTACAAGAGATGATTCCATGACTTTGAAGCCACCATAATGAATGCATGAAGCCTTGGACGAACTATACAAGATGCCACTTCATAAATTTCGTCTAGAGGCTATTCTAGGTGCCCCGTCACCTTATTTTGGGCCAGGCCCATGTAATTTCGAAATACTTGATTGTAGCCTATTTTTAGAGTCCGTATGTGTGGGGAAACAAGAGTTAGGGTTGGTTTCGGACCCCTCCTCCAAGGGCCACGAAATTCCAAACTATTCAATAATCTATTTATGTTATCCAGAACAAAAATACTACCTTATTGTGTTTTCGTCTATTGCAGGTATATGGGACATTTGTACAATCCACATATGAAGATAAGGGAGAAAGAGATGTTTACTTGCTATTCAAAAAGTTCTCTCACGTCACTTTTGGCAGAGAAGATAGAGTCCAAGTCTCTCACGTTCTGCATTCAGATTCGGACTGCACAGACATACCTGACTCAAAACGCCAACAACTTTTTCATACGGACTCCGAATTGGGTGATTCTTTTTTTGTTGGAAACTAGATTTCGTGCTCTTTCCAACCCAATTGGATTCACCTTCAAATTTGATAGAGGCAAAGGTGTCCCGATGTTTCGATGAGATGGTGGCTATCGTTTTCTGTGGGAGTCGACCTTGACGATCCGACTACGAACGTGCGAGACGTCGCGCCTTAGCAATCGCTAAACCAACTTCCGAGGGTTATTGACCACGCCTGGAGCACGATCAACCTGACCACGAGGGTCTGTTTCCTGCGAGCAAACGAAGAACAAGCAAGAAACTGAGATTGCAATCTGGATATTGCGAATATAAGATGAAAGCTTTATTGATCAAGGTGGGGTTCTGTGACGTCTTGGTCTGGTCGTTGGACACAAACGAAGTACGCGAAGTTGCAGCTATGGCGAACTTTTAATATAAACAAAACCCAAAGTCTAAACGATGCCCTAAGGGCTGTATATATGGAGAGAGGGGGGTTCGTGGCCCTTGGTAGGAGGGGTCCGAAACCAACCCTAACTCTTGTTTCCCCACACATACGGACTCTAAAAACACACCTATACTTAAGTATTTCGAAAATACATGGGCCTGGCCCAATAATAAGGTGACGCAGCACCTAAAATAGCCTCTGGACGAAATTTATGAAGTGGCATCTTGTATATTTCGTCAAGGCTTCATGCACTCCTTATGGTGGCTTCAAAGTCCTGAATCATCACTTGTAACTCCGTTCTGGATCCCCTTGCGCATGCCATCATCTCCACGCTTGAACTTGTTCCAAGGTTCATCTTTCTTGTCCAAGCTAGGCCCTTCATTTGTAAGCAAAACAAATGTATCCAATTTAGGCAGCATCATATTCTCATGAACATTAGAATCGTTACCAAGAAACGAAAGTACCTGATAATTCAATTGGCGTGCGCGAGCTCTAGTAATTGGTCCAGTATGTATAGCAGCAGGGGTTGTGGGTGTAAGCAATGGTATTGATGTCCTCATCATCCTCCCCTTCTTGAAATGAAGTCATCCTCGACGAAAGTTCATCGTCCTCACCCAAATAAGGCTTCAAATATGCAATGTTAAAAGTGGGACTAACCCCAAAATCTGCAGCTCAAGTTTATATGCATTATCATTTATTTTCTCTAACACCTTAAAAGGACCATCAGCACGTGGCATTAGCTTTGATTTGCGCAAATTAGGAAATCTATCCTTACGCAAATGTAACCAAACAAGATCTCCAGGTGCAAACACAACATGTTTTCTACCCTTATCTCCAGCAAGTTTATATTTAGCATTCATACGCTCAATGTTTTCCTTATTAACTCATGCATTTTTAAAATCAATTCAACACGTTCTTTAGCATCAAAATTAACCTTCTCCGAAGATGGAAGAGGCAACAAATCAATAGGTGCACGAGGTAGGAAACCATACACAATTTCAAAAGGGCACATCTTTAGTAGTAGAATGCAATGAACGATTATAAGCAAATTCAATATGAGGCAAGCATTCTTCCCACATTTTCTTATTATTCTTCAAAACAGCCCTAAGCATAGTAGACAATGTTCTATTGACTACTTCAGTTTGTCCATCAGTTTGGGGGTGACAAGTAGTACTAAAAAGCAGTTTAGTCCCCAACTTAGCCCATAAACATCTCCAAAAGTGGCTAAGAAATTTAGTATCACGATCTGAAACAATAGTATTTGGCACACCATGCAAGCGAATAATTTCACGAAAGAACAAATCAGCAACATTAACAGCATCATCACTTTTATGACATGGTATAAAGTGTGCCATTTTCGAGAACCTATCCACAGACAACAAATATGCTATCCCTCCCCTTCTTTGTTCGAGGTAAACCTAAAACAAAGTCCATAGATATATCCTCCCAAGGAACACTAGGTACAGGCAAAGGCATATATAAACCATGAGGATTGAGTCGTGACTTAGCTTTTTGACATGTAGTGCAGCGAGCAACAAAACGCTCAACATCCCGTCTCATCTTTGGCCAAAAGAAATGTGTAGCAAGTATATCCTCCGTCTTCTTGACGCAAAGTGTCCCATTAATCCTCCTCCATGCGCCTCCTGCAACAACAAAAGATGACGGAGCTAGCTGGAATGCATAGCTTGTTAGCACGAAACACAAATCCATCGTTAAGAACGAACTTGTTTCCAAGTTCTTCCTTCTTTACAATTCTGCAATACATCTTTAAAATTCAGCATCATGCACATATTGATCTTTGATGGTCTCCAAACCAAATATTTTGAAGTCAAGTTGTGAAAGCATAGTATAGACGAGACAATGCATCAGCCATAACATTTTCTTTACCCTTCTTGTGTTTAATGACATAAGGGAAAGTCTCAATGAATTCAACCCATTTAGCATGTCTACGGTTCAGTTTTGCTTGACTTTTAATAGTGTTTCAAAGATTCATGATCAGAATGTATAACAAATTCCTGCCATAAATAATGTTGCCATCTTTCTAAGGTCCGAACAAGAGCATATAATTCTTTATCATAAGTAGAATAGTTCAGACTAGGCCCACTCAATTTTTCAGAAAAGTATGCAACATGGTTTGCCATCTTGTAATAACACACCTCCTAATCCAATTCCACTAGCATCACATTCAAGCTCAAAAGTCTTATTAAAATCAGGAAGTTGGAGTAAAGGAGCATGTGTCAACTTATCTTTCAATACCGTGAAGGCTTCTTCCTGTGCGGTACCCCAAACAAAAGGCACATCCTTCTTTGTAAGCTCGTTGAGAGGTGCAGCAATGGTGCTGAAATCTCTCACAAAACGCCTATAGAAACCAGCGAGGCCAAGGAAACTCCTCACTTGTGTGACCGTTTTAGGCTGCGGCCAACTCTCAATAGCTTCAATCTTGGCTTTATCAACTTCAATTCCCTGTGGAGTAACAACATAGCCAAGAAAAGATACTCGGTCTGCAAAAGGTGCACTTTCCAAGGTTTACAAACAAACGTGCATCACGTAGAGCAATAAAAACAGCACGTAAATGTTCCAAATGTTCCTCCAAAGATTTGCTATAAATCAATATGTCATCAAAGTAAACTACCACAAATCGTCCAATGAAAGCACGTAAAACTTCGTTCATTAACCTCATGAAAGTACTAGGTGCATTAGTTAACCCAAAAGGCATGACTAACCACTCATATAATCCAAACTTAGTTTTAAATGCTGTTTTCCATTCATCACCCAATTTCATACGAATTTGATGGTATCCACTACGCAAATCAACTTTGGAGAATATTGTAGAGCCACTCAATTCATCAAGCATATCATCTAGCCTAGGAATAGGATGACGATAACGAATAGTAATATTATTAATGCCTCTACAATCAACGCACATACGCGACGTACCATCCTTTTTCGGCACTAAAATGATAGGAACAGCACAAGGACTAAGGGATTCGCGTATATAACCTTTGTCGAGCAGTTCTTGTACTTGACGCATAATCTCCTTCGTCTCCTCTGGATTGGTACGGTATGGTGCACGGTTGGGTAATGATGCACCGGGAATTAAGTCAATTTGATGCTCAATCCCTCGAATAGGTGGTAATCCCGGTGCACGTCTTGTGGAAAGACGTCAGCAAACTCCTGCAAAATGTTAGTGACAGCAGGAGGCAAAGAGGAAGGCACGTCCTCGAATGAAAATAATGCCTCTTTGCACACAAAAGCATAGCAAACAGATTTGCTGAAATCTAATCATCAATATCAGATTTGGTGGCAAGTAAACATGCACTGTTCAATTTAATTTCAGAAGCAACACTAGATGGTTTATTATTAGGCTTCATTTGTTGCTCAAATTCTTTTGCCACAATCTGATTTTCACTCTTATTTTCTCCTGTTTTGCTTTATTAGCTCTATTAATATCATCTTTCAAAATGGAATCAGGAGTCATAGGAAGCAAAGTAATATTTTTATCCTTATGAACAAGAGTATACTGATTGTTTCTACCATGGTGAATAGAATTTTTATCAAATTGCCATGGTCTACCAAGTAATAAGGAACATGCTTGCATCAGGTACCACATCACAATCAACATAATCAGCATATGTAGAGATACTAAAATGCACACGAACAGTACGTGTTACCTTAACCTTGCCGCTGTTGTTGAACCATTGGATGTAGTAAGGATGTGGATGTGGTCTTGTGGTGAGAGATAGCTTCTCCACCATCTCCATGCTAGCCAAGTTATTGCAGCTCCCTCCATCTATGATGACGCGAACAGAACATTCCTTCACAACTCCCTTTGTATGGAACAAATTATGCCTCTGATTTTGCTCAGCTTGTGTAACCTGCACACTCAAAACACGTTGAGCAACTAAACATTCATACCTGTCAGCATCTTCAGCAGCCATGTATTGCGTCTCATGATCAGAATCATCTCCACCGTGTTCTTCATGTGTAATAAGAGCCAAAGTCTCCTCATCATAGTCACTAGCGGACTCATACCCACCATCCTCAGTAGCAATCATCACGCGCTGAGATTGGCATTCTCTCGCAAAATGTCCTCTTCCCTTACAACGACGACAAATAATATCACTTGTGTGCCCTGTTGATGCCATGGAAAAGAAGAGCTCTGCGCAGGTCCGGCAGGTGTGCTCTTGGCAGATAGTGTGGTTGTGCCTGCTTTCTTGTATCACGGCTGGAGGTGGCACCTGATGGAGGTGCTGGTGGAGTGGAAGTAGAGGATGCACGTGGTGTCCATGATGAAGATCGACCTGCAGAAAATTTAGTGCGCGCCAATGCCTGTCGATCCTGCACTTCACGTTCAGCTTTACAAGCAAGATGGAATAAACGAGTGATATTAGTATACTCCTTATACTCTAGAATGGTCTGAATCTCTCTATTTAATCCACCCATAAAACGTGCAAGCATAGCTTCATTCTCCTCAACAATACCACATCTAATCATGCCAGTTTGTAATTCCTGATAATATTCTTCTACAGAATTTTTTCCTTGTCTTAAACGCTGCAATTTTTGAAGTAATTCACGTTGATAATATGGTGGAACCCAACGAGTACGCATAGCAGTTTTCAAAGCAGCCCAAGTAGTTGGAATAGGATATAATCTACAATGTTCAGACCACCAAACACATGCAAAGCTAGTGAAAGCACAAACAGCAGCAGGAACACGTCTCTCCTCAGGATATTGTAAACATGTAAATCGTTGTTCAGTTTCTAACTCCCAAGTAAGATATATATCAGGAACATATCTACCCTCAAATGGTGAAATATTCAATTTTAGTTTAGGAAGATGGTCATGTACCTCAGGTGGTGGTGCAGCCCTACCGTTGCGATGATATGCATGAGGACGACCTGGTGGTGGTGGTGCTGGTGGTTGCACGTAGTTCTGATTTTGGTCAACCTCATCCTCGTAATGGTCCTCCACCTCTGCAGTAGCAGCAGGAGCGGGCACGAAGCATCAACAGCGGCACCAGAATTTTGCCCAGGGTCAATGGGAACGCGCTGTGCTCGTCCCACTTGATTTGGAAAGCGACGTTGTTGTTGTTGTTGTTTGAGAGGTGCGTTAGGTGGCAGCCGGTGGTGGTGGTGGAAGACGCGCGAGCAATTCATTAAACTTGTTATCGAGCTTTGTTTCGAACGTCTTTCTCCATGCCATCTATCTTCTCCATGGCCTCTTCAAATCTGTTTAGCACATCTTGCACCTGTCCACTCATCATTTGCTGAAATTTATCATGCAACTCCTTATTCGTCATGTTCTCCCAGTCAGTCTCGTCGGCTTGTGATCCTGCCATGGTTAGCAGCAATAGAAACACACAAGAATATGATCCTACAGACTACTAACAAGAGGTGGTGGTGGATGTCACAAATCCGTCAAGCAAATCTCAAATTCTTACCAGTTCTTACCCAGCAGCAGGCGGTGATCGGCAACCGTCGTAGTCAAAACTCTCAAAGCTTGGATAGAGCGATTACCAGGGAGAGTCAAACGCACGACGTAGATGTATGTGGAGCTGGGAAGGCTTATAATATGGTAGCAAAAAGGACGCAATAATCAATTCAGAGATGCAAAGTTGAATAAACGCTCAACGACGGTACTGTGCTGGTCCTAGGCTAGACCGTGCTAGAGACGCGAGCCTAGAACACTAACAAAATCACGGCGCTGCATGTAAACAAGGGAAAAGCACACTCTGGAATTTTTTCGCTCTTTTTTTTGGCTCCTCTTTTTTTGAAAAATCACTATAATGGCGAGTGTCTCAAAACTCTTCCCTCGTCAAACTGACAGGATGGGCAGAATTTTTTTGACTTTTTTTTCGGAAATCAGGGCAGCGACGACGAAAAAGTGCGACAAAAAATCACTATGATGGCACGTGGCTCAAAAGACTCAGAAAAGCCTAAAAATAGGATAGGGAAAAAATATTTTTGCCTGAAAATTTTGGCCTAAAAACTGCCCGGGGGTCTCCAGACTCTTTTTTTTTTTCGAACCTACTCAGGCAAGGAAACACGAATCGGAAATTAGACGGACCTCGAAAACAAACCTAATATGAAAGGAACTAGAGATTGGTGGTGGATATATGATGTGGTATGGATATGGCAGATATGGCGATGGTGGTATATGGATACGGATTGGTGATGGTATATGGAGACCGGATTGGTGGTGGTATATGGATACAGATGGTGATGGTATATGGAGACGGATCGATGGCGGATAAGTGGTGGTGGTAGATGGCAGGGGCGATGATGATGGTGCGGCGGCGGCGTGACAACTTATGACCAGAACTCGAAACTCTAAAAGACTAGACTCTAAGACCAGCAACTAGACACGACGATGCAACCGCAAATTCAACAAAGCAAAATACTGAAAAGACTATGCAAAGGCTCAGATTGGTTCGGATATGATGAACTAACCCTAATTTTTGTTTTTTTTTGTGGACTGTAGGTATGAAGAACAGACTCGATCTAAACTACGAAAAACTGTAAAATCTCACCGAGCAACCTGGAAATCTGATACCACTTGATAGAGGCAAGGTGTCCCGATGTTTCGATGAGATGGTGGCTATCGTTTTCTGTGGGAGTCGACCTTTGACGATCCGACTACGAACGTGCGAGACGTCGCGCCTTAGCAATCGCTAAACCAACTTCCGAGGGTTATTACCACGCCGGAGCACGATCAACCTGACCACGAGGGTCTGTTCCTGCGAGCAAACGAAGAACAAGCAAGAAATGAGAGAAACTGAGATTGCAATCTGGATATTGCGAATATAAGATGAAAGCTTTATTGATCAAGGTGGGGTTCTGTGACGTCTTGGTCTGGTCGTTGGACACAAACGAAGTACGCGAAGTTGCAGCTATGGCGAACTTTTAATCTAAACAAAACCCGAAGTCTAAACGACGCCCTAAGGGCTGTATATATGGAGGAAGAGGGGATTTCGTGGCCCTTGGAGGAGGGGTCCGAAACCAACCCTAACTCTTGTTTCCCCACACATACGGACTCTAAAAACAGCCTATACTTAAGTATTTCGAAAATACATGGGCCTGGCCCAATAATAAGGTGACGCAGCACCTAGAATAGCCTCTGGACGAAATTTATGAAGTGGCATCTTGTATATTTCGTCCAAGGCTTCATTATAAGATGAAAGCTTTATTGATCAAGGTGGGGTTCTATGACGTCTTGGTCTGGTCGTTGGACACAAACGAAGTAAGCGAAGTTGCAGCTATGGCGAACTTTTAATCTAAACAAAACCCCAAAGTCTAAATGACGCCCTAAGAGTTGTATATATGGAGGAAGAGGGGGGGATTTCGTGGCCCTTGGAGGAGGGGTCCGAAACCAACCCTAACTCTTGTTTCCCCACACATACGGACTCTAAAAACAGACTATACTTAAGTATTTCGAAAATACATGGGCCTAGCCTAATAATAAGGTGACGCAGCACCTAAAATAGCCTCTAGACAAAATTTATGAATTGGCATCTTGTATATTTCCTCCAAGGCTTCATGCACTCCTTATTGTGGCTTCAAAGTCCTGAAATCATCACTTGTAACTCCGTTCTGGATCCCCTTGCGCATGCCATCATCTCCATGCTTGAAATTGTTCCAAGGTTCATCTTTCTTGTCCAATATAGGCCCTTCATTTGTAAGCAAAACAAATGTATCCAATTTAGGCAGCATCATATTCTCATGAACATTAGAATCGTTACCATGAAACGAAAGTACCTGATAATTCAATTGGCGTATGCGAGCTCTAGTATTTGGTCGAGTATGTATAGCAGCAGGGGCTGTGGGTCTAACAATGGTATTGACGTCCTCATCATCCTCCCCTTCTTGAAATGAAGTCGTCCTCGACGAAAGTTCATCGTCCTCACCCAAATAAGGCTTCAAATCTGCAATGTTAAAAGTGGGACTAACCCCAAAATCTGCAGGCAACTCAAGTTTATATGCATTATCATTTATTTTCTCTAACACCTTAAAAGGACCATCAGCACATGGCATTAGCTTTTATTTGCGCAAATTAGGAAATCTATCCTTACGCAAATGTAACAAACACGATCTCCAGGTGCAAACACAACATGTTTTCTACCCTTATCTCCAGCAAGTTTATATTTAGCATTCATACGCTCAATGTTTTCCCTAGTTAACTCATGCATTTTTAAAATCAATTCAACACGTTCTTTAGCATCAAAATTAACCTTCTCCGAAGATGGAAGAGGCAACAAATCAATAGGTGCACGAGGTAGGAAACCATACACAATTTCAAAAGGGCACATCTTAGTAGTAGAATGCAATGAACGATTATAAGCAAATTCAATATGAGGCAAGCATTCTTCCCACATTTTCTTGTTATTCTTCAAAACAGCCCTAAGCATAGTACACAAAGTTCTATTGACTACTTCAGTTTGTCCATCAGTTTGGGGGTGACAAGTAGTACTAAAAAGCAGCTTAGTCCCCAACTTAGCCCATAAACATCTCCAAAAGTGGCTAAGAAATTTAGTATCACGATCTGAAACAATAGTATTTGGCACACCATGCAAGTGAATAATTTCATGAAAGAACAAATCAGCAACATTAGCAGCATCATCGCTTTTATGACATGGTATAAAATGTGCCATTTTCGAGAACCTATCCACGACAAAAAATATGCTATCCCTCCCCTTCTTTGTTCGAGGTAAAACTAAAACAAAGTCCATAGATATATCCTCCCAAGGAACACTAGGTACAGGCAAAGGCATATATAAACCATGAGTATTGAGTCGTGACTTAGCTTTTTGACATGTAGTGCAGCGAGCAACAAAACGCTCAACATCCCGTCTCATCTTTGGCCAAAAGAAATGTGTAGCAAGTATATCCCCCGTCTTCTTGACGCCAAAGTGTCCCATTAATCCTCCTCCATGTGCCTCCTGCAACAACAAAAGACGAACGGAGCTAGCTGGAATGCATAGCTTGTTAGCACGAAACACAAATCCATCGTTAAGAATGAACTTGTTCCAAGTTCTCCCTTCCTTAGAATTCTGCAATACATCTTTAAATTCAGCATCATGAACATATTGATCTTTGATGGTCTCCAAACCAAATATTTTAAAGTCAAGTTGTGAAAGCATAGTATAACAACGAGACAATGCATCGGCAGTAACATTTTCTTTACCCTTCTTGTGTTTATTGACATAAGGGAAAGTCTCAATGAATTCAACCCATTTAGCATGTCTACGGTTCAGTTTTGCTTGACTTTTAATGTGTTTCAAAGATTCATGATCAGAATGTATAACAAATTCCTAGGGCCATAAATAATGTTGCCATGTTTCTAAGGTCCGAACAAGAGCATATAATTCTTTACTATAGGTAGAATAATTCAGACTAGGCCCACTCAATTTTTCAGAAAAGTATGCAATAGGTTTGCCATCTTGTAATAACACACCTCCTAATCCAATTCCACTAGCATCACATTCAAGCTCAAAAGTCTTATTAAAATCAGGAAGTTGGAGTAAAGGAGCATGTGTCAACTTATCTTTCAATACCATGAAGGCTTCTTCCTGTGCGGTACCCCAAACAAAAGGCACATCCTTCTTTGTAAGCTCGTTGAGAGGTGCAGCAATCGTGCTGAAATCTCTCACAAAACGCCTATAGAAACCAGCAAGGCCAATGAAACTCCTCACTTGTGTGACCGTTTTGGGCTGCGGCCAACTCTCAATAGCTTCAATCTTGGCTTTATCAACTTCAATTCCCTGTGGAGTAACAACATAGCCAAGAAAAGATACTCGGTCGGTGCAAAAGGTGCACTTCCCAAGGTTACCAAACAAACGTGCATCACGTAGAGCAATAAAAACAACATGTAAATGTTCCAAATGTTCCTCCAAAGATTTGCTATAAATCAATATGTCATCAAAGTAAACTACCACAAATCGTCCAATGAAAGCACGTAAAACTTCGTTCATTAATCTCATGAAAGTACTAGGTGCATTAGTTAACCCAAAAGGCATGACTAACCACTCATATAATCCAAACTTAGTTTTAAATGTTGTTTTCCATTCATCTCCCAATTTCATACGAATTTGATGGTATCCACTATGCAAATCAACTTTGGAGAATATTGTAGAGCCACTCAATTCATCAAGCATATCATCTAGCCTAGGAATAGGATGGCGATAATGAATAGTAATATTATTAATGCCTCTACAATCAACACACATACACGATGTACCATCCTTTTTCGGCACTAAAATGATAGGAACAGCACAAGGACTAAGGGATTCGCGTATATAACCTTTGTCGAGCAGTTCTTGTACTTGACGCATAATCTCCTTCGTCTCCTCTGGATTGGTACGGTATGGTGCACGGTTGGGTAATGATGCACCGGGAATTAAGTCAATTTGATGCTCAATCCCTCGAATAGGTGGTCATCCCGGTGGCATGTGTTGTGGAAAGACGTCAACGAACTCCTGCAAAATGTTAGTGACAACAGGAGGCAAAGAGGAAGGTGCATCCTCGAATGAAAATAACGCCTCTTTGCACACAAAAGCATAGCAAACAGATTTGCTGAAATCTAGCTCATCAATATCAGATTTGTTGGCAAGTAAACATGCACTTTTCAATTTAATTTCAGAAGCAACACTAGATGGTTTATTATTAGGTTTCATTTGTTGCTCAAATTCTTTTGCCACAATCTGATTTTCACTCTTATTTTTCTCCTATTTTGCTTTATTAGCTCTATTAATATCATCTTTAAAAATGGATTCAGGAGTCATAGGAAGCAAAGTAATATTTTTATCCTGATGAACAAGAGTATATTGATTGTTTCTACCATGGTGTACAAAATTTTTATCAAATGCCATGGTCTACCAAGTAATAAGGAACATGCTTACATAGGTACCACATCACAATCAACATAATCAGCATATGTAGAGATACTAAAATGCACACGAATAGTACGTGTTACCTTAACCTTGCCGCTGTTGTTGAACCATTGGATGTAGTAAGGATGTGGATGTGGTCTTGTGGTGAGAGATAACTTCTCCACCATCTCCATGATAGCCAAGTTATTGCAGCTCCCTCCATCTATGATGACGCGAACAGAACGTTCCTTCACAACTCCCTTTGTATGGAACAAATTATGCCTTTGATTTTGCTCAGCTTGTGTAACCTGCACACTCAAAACACGTTGAGCAACTAAACATTCATACCTGTCAGCATCTTTAGCAGCCATGTATTGCATCTCATGATCAGAATAATCTCCACCGTGTTCTTCATGTGTAATAAGAGCCAAAGTCTCCTCATCATAGTCACTAGCGGACTCATACCCACCATCCTTAGTAGCAATCATCACACGCTGAGATTGGCATTCTCTCGCAAAATGTCCTCTTCCCTTACAACGATGACAAATAATATCACTTGTGTGCCCTGTTGTTGCCATGGCAGAAGAACTCTAAGCAGGTCCGGCAGGTGTGCTCTTGGCAGATAGTGGTGGTTGTGCCTGCTTTCTTGTATCACGGCTGGAGGTGGCACCTGATGGAGGTGCTGGTGGAGTGGAAGTAGAGGATGCACGTGGTGTCCATGATGAAGATCGACCTGCAGAAAAGTTAGTTCGCGCCAATGCCTGTCGATCCTGCACTTCTCGTTCAGCTTTACAAACAAGATGGAATAAACGAGTGATATTAGTATACTCCTTATACTCTAGAATGGTATGAATCTCTCTATTCAATCCACCCATAAAACATGCAAGCATAGCTTCATTCTCCTCAAAAATACCACATCTAATCATGCCAGTTTGTAATTCCTGATAATATTCTTCTACAGAATTTTTTCCTTGTCTTAAACGCTGCAATTTTTGAAGTAATTCACGTTGATAATATGGTGGAACCCAACGAGTACGCATAGCAGTTTTCAAAGCAGCCCAAGTAGTTGGAATAGGATATAATCTACAATGTTCAAACCACCAAACACATGCAAAGCTAGTGAAAGCACAAACAGCAGGAGGAACACGTCTCCCCTCAGGATATTGTAAACATGTAAATCGTTGTTCAGTTTCTAACTCCCAAGTAAGATATATATCAGGAACATATCTATCCTCAAATGGTGAAATATTCAATTTTAGTTTAGGAAGATGGTCATGTACCTCAGGTGGTGGTGCAGCCCTACCGTTGCGATGATATGCATGAGGACGACCTGGTAGTGGTGGTGCTGGTGGTTGCACGTAGTTTTGATTTTGGTCAACCTCATCCTCGTAATGGTCCTCCACCTCTGCAGTAGCAGCAGGAGCGGCAGAAGCATCAACAGCGGCACCAGAAGTTTGCCCAGGGTCAATGGGAACGCGCTGTGCTCGTCCCACTTGATTTGGAAAGTGGCGTTGTTGTTGTTGTTGTTGTTGGAGAGGTGCGTTAGGGGCAGCCGGTGGTGGTGGTGGAAGACGCGCGAGCAATTCATTAAACTTGTTATCGAGCTTTGTTTCGAACGTCTTCTCCATGCCATCTATCTTCTCCATGGCCTCTTCAAATCTGTTTAGCACATCTTGCACCTGTCCACTCATCATTTGCTGAAATTTATCATGCAACTCCTTATTCGTCATGTTCTCCCAGTCAGTCTCGTCGGCTTGTGATCCTGCCATGGTTAGAAGCAATAAAAACACACAAGAATATGATCCTACAGACTACTAACAAGAGGTGGTGGTGGATGTCACAAATCCGTCAAGCAAATCTCAAATTCTTACCAGTTCTTACCCAGCAGCAGGCGGTGATCGGCAACCGTCGTAGTCAAGACTCTCAAATCTTGGATAGAGCGATTACCAGGGTGAGTCAAACGCACGACGTAGATGCATGTGGAGCTAGGAAGGCTTATAATATGGTAGCAAAAAGGATCAACAATAATCAATTCAGAGATGCAATGTTGAATAAACGCTCAACGATGGTACTGTGCTGGTCCTAGGCTAGACCGTGCTAGAGACGCGAGCCTAGAACACTAACAAAATCACGGCGTTGCACGTAAACAAGGAAGGAGCACTCTGTGAATTTTTTTATTTTTTTTTCACTTATTTTTTTGCACTTTTTTTTGCTCCGCAACAATATCTTTTCGAAAAAGTCTACAAATGGTCTAAAAACTGCCTAGCCAGAATTTTCCAGACTTAGTTTTTTTTTGAGTTTGGAACTATTTTTCTTCTGCGGGTAGCACGAAATCTTAGGAGTCATACTCTGTCACAACTCAAAGTATCGCGTGATCTGGAACTCAAAAACAAAGCAACAAATATTGGACTCGGACTAGGACTGGTAGCGGAGATAAATCTGGTGGAACTCGGACTGTTGGCGGCGATGAATCTGGTGGAACTTGGACTGGTGGTTGTATATGGCGATGGTATATGCGGACTCGGATTGGTGGTTGTATATGGCGATGGTATATGTGGACTCGGATTGGTGGTTGTATATGGCAGCGGTGATGTATATGGTGGGGTGGTGGCATAATGCAATGATGATGACGATGGTGCGGCGGCGGCGTGACAACCTGTGAACAGAACTCAAAACTCTAAGGGACTAGACGCTAAGACCAGCAACTCGACACGATGATGCCACCGCAAATTCAACAAAGCAAAACTCTAAAAAAAACTATGCAAAGGCTCAGATTGGTTCGGATATGATGAACTAACCCTAAATTTTTTTGGCTTTTTTATGGACTATAGGTATGAAGAATAGACTCGATCTAAACTATGAAAAACTGTAAAATCTCACTGAGCAACCTGGAAATCTGATACCACTTGATAGAGGCAAAAGGTGTCCCGATGTTTCGATGAGATGGTGGCTATCGTTTATGTGGGAGTCGACCTTGATGATCCGACTACGAACGTGCGAGACGTCGCGCCTTAGCAATCGCTAAACCAACTTCCGAGGGCTTATTGACCACGCCAGAGCACGATCAACCTGACCACGAGGGTCTGTTTCCTGCGAGCAAACGAAGAACAAGCAAGAAACTGAGATTGCAATCTGGATATTGCGAATATAAGATGAAAGCTTTATTGATCAAGGTGGGGTTCTATGACGTCTTGGTCTGGTCGTTGGACACAAACGAAGTAAGCGAAGTTGCAGCTATGGCGATAATCTAAACAAAACCCCAAAGTCTAAACGACGCCCTAAGGGCTGTATATATGGAGGAAGAGGGGGGATTTTGTGGCCCTTGGAGGAGGGGTCCGAAACCAACCCTAACTCTTGTTTCCCCACACATACGGACTCTAAAACAGCCTATACTTAAGTATTTCGAAAATACATGGGCCTGTCCCAATAATAAGGTGACGCAGCACCTAAAATAGCCTCTGGACGAAATTTATGAATTGGCATCTTGTATATTTCGTCCAAGGCCCTGGCCCAATAATAAGGTGACGCAGCACCTAGAATAGCCTCTGGACAAAATTTATGAAGTGGCATCTTGTATATTTCGTCCAAGGCTTCACGCACTCCTTATGGTGGCTTCAAAGTCCTGAAATCATCACTCATAACTCCGTTCTGGATCCCCTTGTGCATGCCATCATCTCCATGCTTGGTCTTGCTCCAGTGTTCATCCCTCTTAGTCGTGCCAGGCCCTTCATTTGTAAGAAAAACAAATGTATCCAATTTAGGAAGCATCATATTCTCACGAACATCAGAATCATTATCAAGAAATGAAAGTACTTGATAATTTAATTGGCGTGCGCGAGCTCTAGCAATTGGTCCAGTATGTATAGCAGCAGGGGCTGTGGGTGTAACAATGGTATTGATGTCCTCATCACTTTCCCTTATGTCATTAAACACAAGAAGGGTAAAGAAAATGTTATTGCTGATGCATTGTCTCGTCGTTATACTATGCTTTCACAACTTTATTTTAAAATATTTGGTTTGGAGACCACCAAAGATCAATATGTGCATTATGCTGAATTTAAAGATGTATTGCAGAATTGTAAGGAAGGGAGAACTTGGAACAAGTTCGTTTTTAACGATGGATTTATGTTTCGTGCTAACAAGCTATGCATTCCAGCTAGCTCTGTTCGTCTTTTGTTGTTGAGGGGGCACATGGAGGAGGATTAATGGGACACTTTGGCGTGAAGAAGACGGAGGACATATTTGCTACACATTTCTTTTGGTCAAAGATGAGACGGGATGTTGAGCGGTTTGTTGCTCGCTGCACTACATGTCAAAAAGCTAAGTCGCGACTCAATCCTTATGGTTTATATATGCCTGTGCCTGTACCTAGTATTCCTTGGGAGGATATATCTATGGACTTTGTTTTAGGTTTACCTCGAACAAAGAAGGGGAGGGATAGCATATTTGTTATCGTGGATAGGTTCTCGGAAATGGTACACTTTATACCATGTCATAAAAGCGATGATGCTGTTAATGTTGCTGATTTGTTCTTTCGTGAAATTATTCGCTTGCATGGTGTGCCAAATACTATTGTTTCAGATCATGATACTAAATTTCTTAGCCACTTTTGGAGATGTTTATGGGCTAAGTTGGGGACTAAACTGCTTTTTAGTACTACTTGTCAACCCCAAACTGACGGACAAGCTGAAGTAGTCAATAGGACATTGTCTACTATGCTTAGGGCTATTTTGAAGAATAATAAGAAAATGTGGGAAGAATGCTTGCCTCATATTGAATTTTCTTATAATCGTACAGTGCATTCTACTACTAAGATGTGCCCTTTTGAAATTGTGTATGGTTTCCTACCTTGTGCACCTATTGATTTGTTGCCTCTTCCTTCTTTGGAGAAGGTTAATTTTGATGCTAAAGAACGTGCTGAATTGATTTTAAAAATGCATGAGTTAACTAAGGAAAACATTGAGCGTATGATTGCTAAATATAAACTTGCTGGAGATAAGGGTAGAAAACATGTTGTGTTTGCACATGGAGATCTTGTTTGGTTACATTTGCGTAAGGATAGATTTCCTAATTTGC